>NC_085140.1:434730259-435010259 GCF_024139115.2 Armigeres subalbatus | reverse complement strand
AATAAGTCCGTCCAGCTATTTGGTTTCGCCGACGACATAGATATTATGGCACGTAACTTTGAGAAGATGGAGGAAGCGTACATCAGACTGAAGAGGGAAGCTAAGCGGATCGGACTAGTCATCAACACGTCGAAGACGAAGTACATGATAGGCAGAGGTTCAAGAGAAGACAATGTGAGCCACCCACCGCGAGTTTGCATCGGTGGTGACGAAATCGAGGTGGTAGAAGAATTTGTGTACTTGGGCTCACTGGTGACTGCCGAAAATGACACCAGCAGAGAAATTCGGAGACGCATAGTGGCTGGAAATCGTACGTACTTTGGACTCCGCAAGACGCTCCGATCGAATAGAGTTCGCCGCCGTACCAAACTGACAATCTACAAAACGCTAATTAGACCGGTAGTCCTCTACGGACACGAGACCTGGACGATGCTCGTGGAGGACCAACGCGCACTTGGAGTTTTCGAAAGGAAAGTGCTGCGTACCATCTATGGTGGGGTGCAGATGGCGGACGGTACGTGGAGGAGGCGAATGAACCACGAATTGCATCAGCTGTTGGGAAAACCATCCATCGTTCACACCGCAAAAATCGGACGACTGCGATGGGCCGGGCACGTAGCCAGAATGTCGGACAGTAACCCGGTGAAAATGGTTCTCGACAACGATCCGACGGGCACAAGAAGGCGAGGTGCGCAGCGGGCAAGGTGGATCGATCAGGTGGAAGATGACTTGCGGACCCTCCGTAGACTGCGTGGTTGGCGACGTGTAGCCATGGACCGAGCCGAATGGAGAAGACTCTTATATACCGCACAGGCCACTTCGGCCTTAGTCTGAATAAATAATAATAATTCTTTGATATGCAAAGAATGTTTAGGCCAAACTTGAGCCTAGTCTGTCATAAAAAACTCCCCTGCCAATAATAGAACAAAACCTGCCAAAGCCGTCATTCCCCCTATGTAAATCAATTCCCCGTATCCATCAAATCTGACTTCCACAACATTTCGCATTTTTCATATTTACAATATTCAGGTGCATTTAGTAAATTATCTAATTTTCCACGAGGCGTTTCAGTTAGTCATAAAAAACGAACAAATCGGTCAATACTTAATACCAAAAAATGAGTTCCACTACAAGGTACACAAGCATCATTTATATTCGTCGATTTGATGATTATGGGGTAGTTTCACATATCGTCAACTAGTCCATTAGTTGGCTGCTCAAATCATCCCACGAACGACGGTTGCAGTGCGTTTTCCCGGAAAATTTAAATCTCACTTTAATCAGCAACTCACCGAGGTGAAGGCTCGACCCATGTGTACACGTTTCGATTGAATTTGTACTCTTCAGCGTCGTCGTCGTCGTCGTTGTTCTCGACAACGTCACCTGAGAGCAATCAATACTCTTTTGGTTTCCATATCGGGCGTACAATGTGTGCACGACTTTGCATCCTGCTTTTTGCTTCAAGTGTTCCAAGTTATTGATTTTCCAGTTCAGATAATGTTTCGTTTGCATTCCCTGTGTTTCAGGCTGGGGAAAGCGATGATGGGAGAAAGCGATCACATTTCAATCAATCTCGTAAAAATTTCATGATGGAACGCACGCCAAGCGAATGGGAGACGGCGAGAGCGAGTTGCTTTCGAATCTCTGTCACCGCGATGTCCCCCCAGTTGTTGCGTTGTTTTGCTGCGATAAGTGCTCTGGTGGGTGGTGTGGAAATTCGATGGATACCAACACACTGAGGTGGAAATTCGAGAGAACCTGGAATCGAGAGAGTGATCAGAAAGAGAGGAGAGTTATCTCGTTGGCACGCACACACCGACCGTTGTGGGGGATCGAAGAGTGGGCGTTGACCAACGTGGTCGGGACTGATAAAGCGCATGCCCAATGTGGGTCGTCGGCAGAAACTAGCTCAGACGTACGTTGTCGGGTCGGCTTCGGCTGTGGATGAGCACTTCAGGGACAGTTGGATGCGCTCACACATTTTTAACTACATATCTGACTTCCGGATGGCTGGGCTGATGATGGGCGCGGAAAGTCAGGATGCGGGGCGAATCTGCTCTGCAGGGGGGCCGGAAAATGCTACAAGTACAAAATTGCACTCGACTGCCCTTTTGGCTTTTGAGTTATTTTTTGCTCGCGTTTTCACCACAACTGTTGTAAAATCTAATACATATCATCGTTGGTGTCTTTTGGATCGCATTGTGTTGGGAGCTGACTTTTTTTTCTTCGTTGGAAAATCTGGTTGGGAGGACGAGCGTATGTCACACAAATACACAGATACCGGCGGACGTGAGCAGGAGAGTGAATACGAGCGCATTTGGGATCCTCCTATTGGATATTGTGTATCATTCTTTTTCCATTTCTGCCAGTAGGAATCCCCGGGCCAGCGACAATCTAGTCTTATCTGTTTGGGGGACTTCGATTCTGCGTTCTGGCAGTCCGACTACGGCAGCTTTGCCTTGGCTTTTGGTAGTGTGATGGTATGTGGGGCATTCGAGATTGATGGGGTGGTTGGAGATGGGAATTGAACTGGGGTTTGGCAGCCCATCCGGATGATCCTTGGATGTCGTCGTGTGTATACAGGGTATGTCTCTGCTGTCTCGTTCCGGTGTTGGGGTTATCTTCCATCTCTTTTCTCTTGGCGTCCGTTTGTTCATTCGGTTGACTTGCTGGTGGAGCTGTGATTTCAGCAGAAGTAGATTCTATGCTATGTATAATCGCAATCGCACTGGCTGTTGGGTTGAGGAAAGATGGGTCTGCTCGAGTGTGGGCAGCAGCTCCAGTTTCCCAGAAAACCAAAGCCAACCGCTCGGAGGAGGCAAAAAAGAACCAAGCGGAATGGAATGAATTATTGATTTTGTGATAAAAGTAAATAGCTCTCGCTCGCTAGAATTGTGGCTGCTCTTTGTCCGGAATTGCTACATGCTCTGAAGATGAAGTTTTGTGATTTAGATTTACAATGGATTTCGTTAATTATTTTATTCTCGTTCGACGTTGTAATAGAGCGGGGGCAAATGGGAGATTGTGTTGTTTGCGTTTCATTTTGTTGTGGAATTCCTTTGGTACTTATTCGATTTGATACTGTTGAATCACGAGTTCTAATTGATATTAACAGACGCGAGAAGAAATACATTAAAGGGCAAATTTGCAAAACATTTCAACTTTAATTTTTGTTTGTACTAAGTATATTAGTCTCGATGGTAATTGCGGTGAAGGAATTGTTTTTATTATTTAAATCTCTGAATCATGGTAACTGAATGGTCGATTTATTCTAATGAAATCTTCTCATATCACTCAATCTTTCTTCTCAAGAAACAATGATTTATTTTCTACAAAACGGCCATATTATAGCTCCAACTCAAATCAAAGAATTTAAATGAGGTCTGTTACAGTCTGAATCCCAAACTGTGAATCTCACGTAATTTTACTAACACACACATACAGTATGTGTGTGTTAGTAAAATTACGCGAGATTCACAGTTTGGGATTCAGAGCGGATAATGGACCAGATGGCTGATTGAATTCCGGAGTTATTGTTAAAACATTAATTTGCAACATAGTGGTTCGTTGACTAAAGAGCATATAAAAATACTGTCTACTCGTGAAATTCCGTATTATTTCAAAGAATATCTTGTGCTTAACTGGTACAGATAATTAAATTTGAATAAAGTAAAAATATGATATTTATTCGCCTTTTGACAATAGATAATTTGGTCCTAAAATTTATAAGTCAACAAAATTCCTAGTGGCTGCTTTTTGCTGATTCATTACTTGCTACAACTTCCGGTTCTTTTTCCGGCGGACTGCTGTCGATCTGATCAGTTCCTTTATCTTCCACTGATGCATTCTGCTCTTGCCCCAATGGTTCCGGTGCATCTAAGCTTTGATCTGCGTCGGCCATCTCCAACAGCAAACGCTCGATCGCATCTAGTTGCTCCACATCGATGTCGACACGACGTAGTTGATCGTTCTTGTACCGCACCAGCATCTTGTGAAGCTCTTCCAAGTTTCGTAATAACTCATTCACCGATGCGGAAAGGGCGCTTGGTTCTTTGCTTTTCGTGGGGAGCGGGGTGGATGCGGCCATCGGCGTGGAGTCGGCTATCAGCTTGGGGGGAACCATCGGCGTGGAGGCGGCCATCGGGGCCAAAGTGATAGATGGAACAGATGGTTGTAGTGTTCGAGAAGTCATGTTGGCTAACACAAAAGAACTCTCCGGAAGTGACAATGGTTCTGCGGATAACAGTGAACGATCTGCACTTTCGACGACTTCGTCGGATTCACGGTCGGATTCATGTACCCCATCGGAGCACATGGCCACAACGACTTCTTGCAAGTACTGCAGCAACATGCGCATATCCTCCGAATACGGACTTTTCCGATTTCGGTGTGACTCGATAAATTTGATGGCCCAAATAAGTTGACCGGCTGTCATTGATCCGATGTCCTTATGGTCATTGCAGAGGCTCTTCCAAACAACTCCGAGAGAGTGATCCACAAGCAGATGGTATTCCGGCAATCGAATGGAGGCCATTTCTTTGAGCTGACTGCTTAACCCATCCCCCACAATTGCGGACAATCGGGAACAGTTAAAAAGATACGGGATAAGGCCCCACTCCTCGGCGTTGGACGGGGCCATATCGAATGATTCCATGCTTGGTGTAGGTGACGGCGGGGTAAACTGAATATCCGGTGCTGGAGGATCCATTTTGAAAACTTGAATTTAATTTGTGAATCGGACGTTAGTTAACTCGTTTCATGCCAAACATTATTCAAACGCCGGTAACTAGATCGGCAATGTTGTCATGTCGCCATTAAACCGATTTCCTACGAATCTCGATATAGTTTTTAATAACCATTCGAATTTGAAGGTTCACTCTATGCTTATGCTCAAACTAATAAAGTTGCAGTATTTAAGTATTAAGTAAGCACTTGCAAAGACTGGTGACTCATCTGTAGAAATATCTTAAATAATCAAATATAAGATTAATTACATTTAACGTTGTGTTGTCCGGCTAAAAAAAGCATGCCAATAATGGTGGATAAGTTCAGATAGATTTTTTTCTCGTGCTGTAGAAAGGCACGTCAATAGTATGTAAGAAAAGTTAAATTTGGGCTTGATAGCTAGATAGTGTTTCTTGTTCTCATTTACTTATATTCATTGCGAAACTTCTCGTCGAACTATAGGGATGAATGACCGCCTGAGTTAATATCCCTCAAAAACAAACCATCATCATCATCGTCGAACCGCTGCTTATTGACAACAATTTAGATGAGCGTATGTGAACAATCATTAAGATGATGATGATCAAGATGAAAAATGTGTTTTGGTTTAATATTGGTATTGGATATCACTTTTGAACGCTTCTTAAATTTTAAATATGAAACAATGAGATTCCTCGCACACACCAATCACTTAAAGCAGTCGAATTGTGTTGATTAGTATATAACGAATCTGATAAAAAGAGATTGTTACTGGAGCAAACATACAGTACATAGAGCCAAAACATCGATCAGCACTAGTGTGCGGAACCAAATTTTGTGCCAAACCAAATTCAAAGTGCTTTAGAGTCCAATATGGTTTTATTTAGAATGAATTACTATCATGAGCACATTGAGCATAAGTGGGCTAGTGGGTGTGACTAAAGTACAATATGGTCAGCGTTAATCACATGAATGCTTTATCATAACCATGGATTGCTTGAGCCACCATCGTGAACGGTGGTGGTCAGCTCATGAAAGCAGTCGAGTCATACTAAAAATGGGTTATCGTGATTAGTCCAGTTCAGTTTACATCTTCCGAGGAATTTATATTCCATATTTGATATTTCAATTAACTGTTTGTGATTGGCTTCTACTTCTTATTGGCATTAGTTCCTCCACTGGGACATTACTGCCGTCCTTACAGCTTATTTATCACAAATGGAAGATGTGGGTGGACTTTATATATCAAGCGAAAGGTTTTACTTCCTGCTCCTTAGAACACCTGCGAAAACCACAATAAAATTTGTTATAATCCTCAAAATTGATTAATCCATAATACGAACGCATGCACCAGTTATGGCACTATTCTTAATTTTAGTTCCTTATTTGGCAAATCCCATTGTTTTCTTATGGGATTGGCCAAATTGGGACCACTAGTGCGACAACTGGTGCAAAGGACGTCAAAAATTAAGCAAAATCAATTTTTACAATTAAGCTTTGCTTGTTTTGGAGGAGATCAAAGGTTTTATCGTATCATATGAATATGCTTCATCGATATGAACTTTTTATTTATTTATCATCAGACTAAGGCCGGAGTAGCCTGTGCTGCACATAAAAGACTTCTCCATTCAGCTCGGTTCATGGCTGCACTTCGCCAACCACGCAGTCTGCGGAGGGTCCGCAAGTCGTCCTCCACCTGATCGATCCACCTTGCCCGCTGTGCACCTCGCCTTCTTGTTCCCGTCGGATCGTTGTCGAGAACCATTTTCACCGGGTTACTGTCCGACATTCTGGCTACGTGCCCGGCCCACCGCAGTCTTCCGATTTTCGCGGTGTGAACGATGGATGGTTCTCCCAACAGCTGAAGCAACTCGTGGTTCATTCGCCTCCTCCACGTACCGTCCGCCATCTGCAACCCACCATAGATGGTACGCAACACTTTCCTTTCGAAAACTCCCAGTGCTCGTTGGTCCTCCACGAGCATCGTCCAGGTCTCGTGTCCGTAGAGAACTACCGGTCTTATAAGCGTTTTGTAGATAGTCAGTTTGGTACGGCGGCGAACTCTATTCGATCGAAGTGTCTTGCGGAGTCCAAAGTACGTACGATTTCCAGCCACTATGCGTCTCCGAATTTCTCTGCTGGTATCGTTATCGGCGGTCACCAGTGAGCCCAAGTAAACGAATTCTTCAACCACCTCGATTTCGTCACCACCGATAGAAACTCGTGGTGGGTGGCTCATATTGACCTCTCTTGAGCCTCTTCCTATCATGTACTTCGTCTTCGACGTGTTGATGACTAGTCCAATCCGTTTAGCTTCGCTTTTCAGTCTGATGTAGGCTTCCTCCATCCTCTCAAAGTTACGTGCCATGATATCAATGTCGTCGGCGAAACCAAATAACTGGACGGACTTCGTGAAAATCGTACCACTCGTGTCAATCCCTGCCCTTCGTATTACTCCCAAAGCGATGTTGAATAGCAGACACGAAAGACCATCACCTTGCCGTAACCCTCTACGGGTTTCGAAGGGACTCGAGAATGCCCCTGAAACTCGAACTACGCACATCACCCGATCCATCGTCGCCTTGATCAACCGTATCAGTTTATCCGGAAATCCGTTTTCGTGCATTAGCTGCCATAGCTGGTCTCGATCGATTGTATCATATGCGGCTTTGAAGTCGATAAATAGATGATGTGTGGGCACGTTGTATTCGCGGCATTTCTGCAATACCTGACGTATGGCGAACACCTGGTCTGTGGTAGAGCGTTCACCCATAAATCCCGCCTGGTACTGCCCCACGAACTCTCTTGCAATTGGTGTTAGTCGACGGCATAAAATTTGGGAGAGTACCTTGTAGGCGGCGTTCAGCAATGTGATTGCGCGGTAGTTGCTACAATCCAGCTTATCGCCCTTTTTGTAGATGGGACACACGACACCTTCCATCCACTCCTGCGGCAGAACCTCATCCTCCCAAACCTTGGTAATCACCCAATGTAGTGCTCTAGCCAGTGCTTCACCACCGTGTTTAAACAGCTCTCCTGGTAGTTGGTCAACTCCAGGGGCTTTGTTGTTTTTCAGCCGGCCGATCTCCTCCTGGATTTCCTGGAGATTCGGAGCCGGAAGTCGCATGTCCTGCGCGCGTGCTCCTAGGTTCATTACCATACTGCCACCGTTGTCTGCCATATCGCCATTCAGGTGTTCTTCGTAGTGCTGCCGCCACCTTTGGATCACCTCACGCTCGTTCGTAAGAAGGTTCCCGTTTATGTCCTTACACATATCGGGCTGTGGCACGTGGCCCTTACGTGAACGGTTCAACTTCTCTTAGAACTTTCGTGCGTTATTAGCGCGGTACAGTTCCTCCGTCTCTTCACGGTCTCGATCTTCCTGCTGGCGCTTTTTCCTCCGGAAAATCGAGTTTTGTCTGTTCCGCGCCCGTTTGTATCGTGCCTCGTTCGCCCTCGTGCGGTGTTGCAGCAATGCAGCCCATGCTGCATTCTTCTCCTCAACTAACTGCTCACATTCGCCGTCATATCAGTCGTTTCTCTGATCCGGAGCCACCGTGCCTAGTGCAGCGGTTGCGGTGCTTCCAATGGCGGATCGAATATCTCTCCAGCCATCTTCAAGAGATGCTGCGCCTAGCTGCTCTTCCGTTGGGAGTGCCACTTCCAGCTGCTGCGCGTAGTCTTGGGCTAGTCTACCGTCTTGTAGCCGCCCAATGTTAAGGCGCGGCGGACGACTCCGACGCGTGTTGATCACCGTCGAGAGTTTTGAGCGCAGACATACTGCAACGAGATAGTGGTAGGATTCAATATTCGCACTGTGCGTACGTGCATACGTTCGTGATGTCGGAGAAGAATTTACCGTCGATTAGAACGTGGTCGATTTGGTTTTCCGTTACTTGATTAGGTGATTTCCATGTGGCCTTGTGGATATTTTTGCTGGGGAAGAAAGTGCTTCGGACTACCATTCCGCGGGAGGCTGCAAAGTTAATGCATCGTTGGCCGTTGTCGTTCGATACGGTATGCAGACTATCCGGCCCGATGACCATTCTATACATTTCCTCCCTTGCTACCTGAGCGTTCATGTCACCGATGATGATTTTGACGTCCCGCTGTGGGCATCCATCGTATGTCTGCTCCAGCTGTGCGTAGAACGCTTCTTTCTCGTCGTCTGATCTCCCTTCGTGTGGGCAGTGCACGTTGATGGTGCTATAGTTGAAGAAACGGCCTTTTTCCTCAGCTTGCACATCCTTGCGTTGATTATCTGCCACTCAATCACGCGTTGGCTCATCTTTCCCAGCACTATGAAGCCGGTTCCCAGCTCGTTGGTGGTGCCACAGCTTTGGTAGAAGGTAGCCGCTCGATGCCCGCTTTTCCACACTTTCTGTCCTGTCCAGCAGATTTCCTGCAACGCTACGACATCGAAGTTGCGGGGATGTAATTCATCGTAGATTATCCTGTCACAACCTGCGAAGCCTAGCGACTTGCAGTTCCATGTTCCAAGCTTCCAATCGTGATCCCTTATTCGTCGCCTAGGTCGTTGCCGATTGTATCGAGTCGTATTATCTTCTATGTCGTTCGTAATGGTTGTTTTAAAGGCGGCTTATTGGGCCTGCGCAAACCTCCTGTCTCGTCGGAGGGCCGTCGTGTCAGGGCTGTTTAGCGTCCCACCTAACACCAGGACTTGGGCATAAGGATGTTAGGCATAATGGACGTTAGACATAAAATGATCAAAAGAACAGCCCATGACATAAAGGCAGAATTATGCCAAACGTTCATTATGCATATCGTTCCTATGTCTAACGTCGCGGACCCGTAATAACAAATAATACGTATGGTATTGTGATGCGGTTAATAAGAATTGGAAGACAAATTAGTACATGTATTCAAATAGATTGTTGAATGCGCCATTTAGTAGATGCAGTTCCTAAAACGACCTGTGGAATGATAAAAGAAATACTTAACATGAACTTAAGAAATAAAATTGTAATAAATTGCCTTCCTGAAGTTGGCATTTAAAGCTTCTTCGAGAATTAGAAGCCTTTATCCAGGAGTATGAGCATGTGCATGATTACCGTGCATTTCAAAATTTGTAGGGGAACTGTCTCGATCTCCATCTCACTGAACATATATTCATCTCATTGCGAAACAAAGAAAAACGGCACAAATTTTGTCGATTCTTTTTGTCTACACTGCTGAACAAAATAGCAAAAATAAGAAACAAATCAAATTGGTTTGATTTTCCCCATTTTCCATTGCTTTATTTTTCATGGGATAAATACCGAAGCTATGAGATGAATTCCAGGAGCAGTTTCACTAGAAATTTGTAGAAATTTAAGAAAAAAATGATGCAGGACCTTAGAATCGCAGTAGGCATTGAGAACATCTCGATTTTTTTAAATTTTGAATTGACCCCCTGTTTACTTTTTCATTTACAAGCCCTCTACCTATAGTATGATCGCAGAAAAATGTCAAAACACGAAAACAAAATTAAAAAGTCTTCATATTAGTAGCTGTGAGATAAAAATAATATATTGTTTTCATATAGAAATGCTCAAAACTCTCTTTAATGTGCAAAATCTACAATTTGTAACAAATAATTCACTTGAAACGACTTTGTTCATGTTTTTATTTTCAACACTGTACATCGCTGGTGACGTTCATTTTATAACGATGCCAGTAGTAATAATAATAGTGTTGAGGGATATTGGGACATCAAGGGAATTTCGGATTTCGACGTTAATACTCCGGCGGCTTGATATAGACTAATTTATTTATTTATTCAGACTAAGGCCGAAGTGGCCTGTGCGGTATATAAGAGTCTTCTCCATTCGGCTCGGTCCATGGCTACACGTCGCCAACCACGCAGTCTACGGAGGGTCCGCAAGTCATCTTCCACCTGATCGATTCACCTTGCCCACTGCGCACCTCGCCTGCCCATCGGATCGTTGTCGAGAACCATTTTCACCGGGTTACGGGTTTATCTCCCTTTATCGGGTTTATCCCCTTCGTGTCTGTGTCACACGTCGTCGGCACATCCTCTGGTTTTCTGACAGTTTACGATCTTTCTAGAACGTGACCTAGCTTACAAAGACAAATTACAAGCATCAGAACACTTGAAGGATGAGAAACGACAGCGGTACAAGATAACGAGGAATTGATGAAATTCATAAATTGCCCAAACCAAACAACAGTACCTGAACGGTTTCTTAGACAGCAGAACTCCGCCTAGAACTCTTTGGCAACGGATGAAGAGTCTCGGTGTCGGCAAGGATAACCCAAGTAACAATTTCCTTGCTTCTTGGATTTATCTAATTCTTATTGCGGACTTATGACAGCAATCACGAAGCTGATTGCTCAGTTTTATTGGCGCTCTTATTGCTATCAATAAACCTTCCATAAATCTGCTGAAAAATGCTTCAAAAGTCAAATGCCTATTAACCATATGAACAGATCTATGATAGTGATGAAGAGCGTAATAAATCCAATTTTCAACGCTCGAATAAAGCTACAATTTTTGGTCATAACGTGGTCAAATGAATTACCCCCATAAGAATGTTTGTATTGCGAAGAGTTTATGACGGTGTTTTATAAAAGCAAAATTTTTCTGATCAAATTCCATGATGGCCATATTGAAAACGGAAAAGCATTTCGCAGTCAGTGAAATATATCACTGAAATGCATGATTTAACAAAATTTTCACCGCTTATCATACTTTTTCCGATAAATAATTTTATTAAATAATAGTTTGGGCAAAAATACTAATCGATTTAGTGGACATCCTAGATGTTGTGGTAATCAATATTTTCGATTTATTTCCCTGAACTACGTTATATGGCCGGCGCATGGTGTTCAACCTTAATTTTTCACAACATTTGACCATAAAATCGGAAGCGCACTTCTTTTCAATGGTACTGAATCGAAAATACAACCTGAAATAAAATATTATTTTGTTTTTTTTTTTATTCCTTCCTTTATTTGTTAGGCACTCTGTGTTACTTAACCGCTACTGTGCCGAGATCTACTGTGGTATTCTGCTGTACAGAATCCACACAGAATCTATTTTTAGATTTCCATTACTCATTATTGTTGTCGTTGCCAGTCCATCTCATCGTGAGTCCATTGTATCCGTTTGTCCATGTCGTTCATCCAATGATCGTTGCATTGTTCGGTTGTCATTTATCCAGGTACGGTGGAGGAATGCCTCCGAGAAGAACAAGTTGTCAGTCGTCATCAGGCAGCCGTGACGATAAGGCGCGTCTCCCAATACGCTACCGTATGGGCTGCGCATCCGACGACTAACGAGGGTTTGGTGGAGGGGCTGGGAATCGAACCCATGACCATTCGCTTGTAAGGCGAACGTGTAGCCAACTACGCTACGGGACCCCCCTAATATTATTTTGTTGTCATCATCATAATTTTCATCAACAATCCATTTTGTTATTATTTTTCTGCAAAGATTTGTTTCTCTTTTTTAATGCAACATTTTGATAGCTGCCGCAGCCAAATTCCCTTTTTTGCGGGTGGTTTAAAAAGGGTTTCTGAATGCTCTTATAATAGGTTTATAGTGGTTATCTGGAGAGGGCCACTTGGCAATATCTTACTCTTATAGTGGCCATCAAAAGGTTGCCGTGTATTACTCGGTTTTATTGTTAGATCTTATAAATTGATCTTGAAAACCATTCTTAGAGCGGAATAAAACTTAAAATGTTACTTGGGAAAGCATCGCAGCCGTGTGGTTTCCATCCGGATGAGGGGAATCGTGCATTTGGAGCGAATTTCACGAATTCACGTGGGGCAAGGCCCGTACAGCCATCGTCACATTTACCTATAGTTATTCTTTTCGACATTGGGAAGTCGTCAATGCTATCTGTTATATAAAATAGAATGCAATGGGGCTCGACGAATTACCAATAATCTTCGTTAAGATTTACGTCCAATTAGTACACTTTGCGGTTGAAAAGCTTCTTAAACAACAAATGACAGCATACGTCGAAGATGTCAGATTTCCAAGCAGGATTTCGCCGCGGGTAAAGGATCAAATCCGCAGTTCTTCGAAAGTACTGTGTAATCCGAACTCCCACAGAGAATCACCCAACACGTCGATGCCTCGCCACTCGACTTAACACCTAGGAAGCTCTGTAGCGACTGACGACATGAATGGATGTACAGTGTATGCAAGTTAACCCTGCAATAGACTGATTCATGTTATAAGCTGATTCATACCACACATCTTCCCTCTTCTCGCATAATCAATAATTCAAGACAAAACGTTTGTAATAAGAAAACACATGTTTTGGAAATCTAACAACCAACAACAAACTCAGAAAAAAATTGTAAAGTATTGTACGCAGCACTTTTCGCTCGAAAGACCCGAAAGCTCTCCGGCCCGCCTCTTTTAACGTCCATGCATCATGTCAATAAAGGGCCGCTGATAGAATCAGAGTTTTGTATAGAGCAAATTTCGTGTCCGTTTGCATGCGAGACCTAAGCTGGTTACGTAATCCGTGGAAGGCCCTATTCGCAGCGGCAATACGTCTTTTCACTTCACGAGGAACGTCATTGTCACTGCTCTGCGAGCGATTCCAATAAGGTCGATGTCGTCCGTAAAGCCCAGGAGCATATGCGATACTTGATTTCGAGCCATCCAGCGTTGCACGTATCAGTCTAATCAATTTCGCCGAAAAACCATGTTCGGACATTATCTGCTACAGCTCATTTCTCTTCACTGAATCGTACGCTGCTTTGAAATCAATGAACTGATGGTGAGTCTGCAAGTTATACTCACGAAAAACCTGCCTGGTATCGCCGACGAAGGACTGCTCAAGCGATCTCAGTCTGTTAAACAGGATACGCGACAGGATTTTGTACGCCGAGTTCAGAAGGGCAATTGGCACACTCTAGTCTGTGCCCTTTCTTATAGATTCTATCACACTCTCTTCGTGTTGCCTTTTTTTTGCGGTGGATTCGTTTCTTTTCTGCCCTTGGTACACTGTATCGCTCTCTGTTGGAACGGGTACGAGCCACTAGCATTCGACTTCTAGCAACATTTTTCTCGTCCGTCACTCGTTGGCACTCCTCATCAAACCAACCATTTCGTTGGCGTCGCTGTGCCTAACACTTCCTGCGCTGTTGTAGTCACAGCTTCGTAGATATTTTCCCACAATCTGTTGACGTCGCCAGATCCGGTGGCATCTCCTATCTGCTCGTCTAGCTTCTGGTGGTACTGTTGGTTGGTGGTTGTTACTGGTGGTTGTTTCGTGAATTCCTGACGCTGGAAAGTCGCGCCCGTATTTTTGCAACCACAAGGATCACTTCCTTGGAAGGACCTTACATTTATAACATCCGAGAAATGTTGTCCGTCGATCAGTACGTGGTCTATCCGTGAGCAAGTGTCTCCACTCGGATGTTGCCAGGTGTGTTTGCGAATATTCTTACGTGCGAAGTAGGTACTGTTGATTGCCATCCCTTTAGCAGCAGCAAAGGTTACAAGTCGCAGACCATTATCGTTGGTAGCGGAATGAAGGCTTTCCGTACCATTGACAGGAACCTTCTCTTTCGATTTGCGCATTTGCACTCTCCGCAGGCTTTATCAAGGCTCTCATAGAACTCATCCTTCACGTCATCTGGCTTATCGTTCGTTGGGGCATATATGCTGATCAGGCTATAGTTGAAGCATTTTCCCTTTATTCTCAAGACGCAAATGCGGTCGCTTATCGGCTTCCACCAGATAAAACACTTCATCTGCTTCCCCATCACCATGAAGCCAACTCCTCGTTCTGCTCTGTCACCGCCGCTATAGTAGATGTGGTACTTGAATTAAGTGTTCGCTATGGAATCCAACGACCGGAATTCACGTTCTCCAGTTCCAGTTCTTAGCACTGATAGAGTTTGTATATTTGCAAAGGCTTCTTGGTTGGCATTACATTTCTCAATCTCCATCAATCACTTTCACAGTTATTAACTGTGAGGTGTTTAAGCTAAGTTACCTTCTCTACATTCGTATATCATGACCGTATTAGCTGGCGAACCGTCAGTGGTGCTGTTTTATGCCTTTAAAAATGAATAAACTTATCAAGTGAATCGAGCCCTACCAGCATCGTTTTGCGTAGCTGCCCCGCATTTTCAAGAATAAAGAGAGAATTATTTCGTAGGAAATTTATTCCTTCCCAACCATTATTTCTAATCAATTTCGTTTCTTCATTGTTATTCTAATGTATTAATTAATGAACTAATGCAGATAGTCAATCATCAGTTCGAATTCATATTATCAATTTCGCGGTCATCCCGATCCGCTTCCAACATTTCATTGCACGGTCATCCCGATCCGCTTTCAATAATTCATTGCGTGGTCATCCCGATCCGCCTGCAACATTTTATTACGCGGTCATCCCGATCCGCTTCCAACATTTCATTGTGCGGTCATCCCGATCCGCTTCCAACATTTCATTGAGCGGTCATCCCGATCCGCATCCAACATTTCATTACGCGGTCATCCCGATCCGCTTCCAACATTTTATTGCGCGGTCATCCCGATCCGCCTCCAACATTTCATTACGCGGTCATCCCGATCCGCTTCCAACATTTTATTGCGCGGTCATCCCGATCCAACATTTCATTACGCGGTCATCCCGATCCGCTTCCAACATTTTATTGCGCGGTCATCCCGATCCGCTTCCAATAATTCATTGCGCGGTCATCCCGATCCGTCTCCAACATTTCATTACGCGGTCATCCCGATCCGCTTCCAACATTTTATTGCGCGGTCATTCCGATCCGCTTCCTACATTACATTGCGCGGTCATCCCCGCTCTCTACACTACTTTGACCACTTATTTCGATCTTCTACTAAACAACATATCGCTCTCTGTTGTTACTAACCATCTTTAAACCTTAAAACAATCTAAAATGGTACTTATATTAATTCGGCTTATACTGTCTGCAAAAAAAACAGTAAATTGAGCAATGAATCAACTGAATCTATAATTAAGATAAGTCAATGTTAGCATTAACAATAATGGCACAAAGTTTGGAATTCTTAGTGCCAATTCAAACAAAATCGTTTCACAATACAATCAACATCATCAATACTAAGATCTAGGCAAAAGCCTTCAAATGTGTAAAAATTGGATAGACGATCCCGCACTCTCTTCCAAGCAATATGCAATTACTCTTGCTCCATGAATGCGATGCAGAGTAAGTAGGCCTTAACGGGAACACAGATAAAAACACCATTTCTAATCGATGGACTTCCTCTTCCTCTCAGTCGGGCTCCAAGCTAGCACACCATTTTACAATACACCTTAATGTTTTATCAAGCCGTTACCTTTGAGAAACTCGAATTTATGTTAAATTTAGTTTGGGTAAGTAAGTTGAGCAAGTGCCCGACTTGAAATCTAGTTGAATATTGAAGTCAGAACATCTAAATCCAATTTTTTTGAACGAAAATAAAACTGCAGTGGTAATGTCGAAACCCATCAATGATGACACCTAAACAGTTGATCCAATAGCATACACAATGCAAGTACTATGAATCAATTCCAAAAATTTGAGTATTGTAAACAAACATTCTCACATCCACACACATCACAGCCCAACACCAACAACGGTCAATATGTTTCAAGATTGACAAGTATCAATTAGTATTATGAGTACCTAGCAAACCCAAGAGAACTTACCTATGTGACTTACCTCTTAACACTGCATATTTATGAATATCAAAAAAAGCGACATAAAAATTTTCCCGTATCAAAAATAAAACCACTGCGCTTTTGTAATGAAAGACAAAAAGGTAAACAAAAACTTCTCAATTCGGATTCATTTCACATAGTTACAGATACACCACTATTGCGGGCTTGTGCTGGGTGATTCACCAATTTCTGTGCGGTAATATATTTGGGGACCAAAATAGAAGTGACTCCTGGCAGGATCGCCAAATGTGTATTCCGAACTTCCACAGAGAATCACCCAACACGTCGATGCCTCGCCACTCGACTTAACATATAGGAATCTCTGTAGTGACTGACGACATAAATGGATGTACAGTGTATGCAAGTTAACCCTGCAATAGACTGATTCATGTTATAAGCTGATTCATACCACACAAGTACGATGACCTGGGAATCACCGTCCATAAAAGAGGCTCTGGTATACTGCTGTTGCTGGACTTCCCCAAGGCTTTTGACCATTCCTCACAACAAACTAGTGGATAACCTTCAAACTCAGTTCAACTTCTCCTCTGACGCCGTAAACCTATTTGGCTCGTAGTATCTGTATGGTTTGGTTGGTTGAGGTGCCGCCAGGTGTACCGCAAGGCTCAGTCCTTGGTCTACTACTACTCAGCTGTCACATCAACGGTCTACCAACGGTACTGAAGTATTGTTCAATTCGAATTTTTGCTGATGATGTTGAGCTTTACATTACTCGGCTTGTTCCTTGCGTACGAGATCTTGAGAGAATGGTGAATGAGGACCTTGAACATACGAGGCAGACTGGTCACGGCCAAACAATCTTCAAGTAAATCCAGCTAAAAGCGGCAAGGCCCTGTTCGTCACAATCTGACGTCGTATTGTTGGTGGATTTAGTCAACCCGTTGCCGGAATCGTAATGGATGGTCCGATCATTATTGATTGGTCAGATAAAGCAAACAACCTCGGATTTGTTTCGCAAACCGATTTGCTGTGGGATGGACTGATTACTCAGCAATGTGGCAAGATCTGAGCCAGCCTGCGCTCGCTGTAATGTACTGCCTTGTCGTTTATCATGTTGAGGCTCTTCAAATCCCTAACACTGCCGCATTTCTTGTTCGGCGATATATTGCATGTCCATCCGAGTGCAAACTCGTTAGAACGACTTCGAGTAGCGTGAAACTGCTGTGTACGCTACGTCTATGGATTAAACCGCTAAGATCATGTGATTCGCCTGTAACGTAACATTATTGGATGCCATTTAGGATACTTCTATGCGTCTCCTAGGATACTTCATTGAAGGCTATTCAGTCCCGTGGTTGACGTTTGCAGAATCTTGTGGACTCGGTTTACAATACGTTATGCTATGCTAGTTCGCTGTTCGTTACCGTCCGTTGTAAAACGTTCCTCGTAGGAAGCAAGTTTCAAGAGTTGCTGCATCGATTTTTGGGACCGCCTCAACTAAATTTATTTATTTATTATTTTACCGGTGATGGATTGACTGTATGTTTAATTCTATTTATTGAATGGCTACTCAGTCTTACAATTTTCACAACGAGTTTATTATTTATCCAACGTGTCGAAACGTCGGGTAAATAATAAACCCGTTGTGAAAATTGTAAGACTGAGTAGCCGTTCAATAAATAGGATTTATTTATTATCTTGGTCTTCGATTAGGTCGCACTGAAGAAGTTTTCAAGAAGAAAACGAAGTTCGTATCTATTGATTAACCTTGTAACATTTTCCCCTAAGAGTCTCAATATTGATTAAATTATAATTAATAATGAGACTCTTATTATTAACATTTTATCCTATGTCAATATTGTAGTATTCAGAGTAGCGGCTAAAGATTTTAGATTGTATAAGTGATTCTAGACTATGAATTGATTCTGCTATTGTGGATAGCACATCAAACATAATCAATCAAATATACCAATTTCGTGCAATCACATATTTCGCGTGCCCCAATTTACCGTACAATGTAGCAAGTTTCACATTAGACTTGATTCGAACTCTCAATGCTGCATATGTACAAATACTGATCTCTATCGTGAAAAAATGTAAACATTGCCCTCATGAAACTTCACTCCCCATTTGGATACGAGTAAATTAAAATTGTCGTATGACGTCATGATGCAACGGTTAATTGCTGCGCCGCAGTGTGAGATGGTGTTGGTAACGCCATCGGGTTGAATAGCAACGACGAAGATTGCACCGGCAGTTTGTTGTCGAATTTACAAACGAACAGTCGCACCGCTCTTCAATGGCGGATTCCATTCAGCCGTTTTCGGCTGGAATACGACATGTCGCGGTCGGTAGAAATAGTGTTTGGTTTTGTAACTAGCACATGAAAATGGTGCTTGCCACATCCATTAGTGTGCTAGTTACTAAATGGTAAGTATGCTCACATTTTGTGTTGTGGATTTATGCTAAAAAAGTACTGCATTTCGGAGCGAGCAGGTCTCCGAAATCAGAGAAAGAAATACCGAAGCGAGCAGGTCTTCGAGTGTTTAATAAAACATAATCCCGGAGCGAGCAGGTCTCCCGAGGATGGAATAGAAGATATCGGAGCGAGCAGGTCTCCGAGGATTTTTTTTGTTTATTCCGGAGCGAGCAGGTCTCCGAGGCATTTTTTGTTTATTCCGGAGCGAGCAGGTCTCCGAGGCATTTTTTTTGTTTATTCCGGAGCGAGCAGGTCTCCGAGGCATTTTTTGTTTATTCCGGATCGAGCAGGTCTCCGAGGCATTTTTTTTGTTTATTCCGGAGCGAGCAGGTCTCCGAGGCTTTTTTTGTTGATTCCAGAGCGAGTAGAAATCCGAGGCATGTTGACGTAAGATTACGTCTGTGTATTATTTAGAGTACATTTTGTGAATGCGAAGCAGACTTTCGTGGCATTTTCGTGTTTATTCCGGAGCGAGTAACACTCCGAGGCATGTTGAAGTAGGGCTACGTCTGTGAATTCAATAGAAGAGTACACTTTGCGAATGCGAAGCAGGATTCCAAGGCATTTTGTGTTCATTCCGGAGAGAGTAAAACTCCGAGACATTTTAAAGTCGAACTACGTCTGTGTATTATGTAGAGTACACTTTGTGAAAGCGAGCAAACCTTTGAGGCATTTTCGTGTTTATTCCGGAGCGAATAGAACTCCGAGGCACGTTGACGTAGGATTGCGTCTGTGTATTCAATAGAAGAGAACACTTTGTAAATGCGAAGCAGGATTCCAAGACATGTTTGTGTTCATTACGTAAACGTAGGACTACAGCTGTGTATTCTAGTATACTTTGCGAATGTGATGGAGTCCGAGGCATTTGTTGTTGATTCCGGAGTGAGTAGACATCCGAGGCATGTTGACGCAAGATTACGTCTGTGTATTATGTAAAGTACATTTTGTGAATGCGAAGCAGATTTTCGAGGCATTTTCGTGTTTATTCTGGAACGAGTGAAACTCTGAGGCTTATTGGAGTAGGGCTACGTCTATGTATTCAATAGAAGAGTACACTTTGAAAATGCAAAGCAGGACTCCAAGACATCTTGTGTTCATTCCGGAGCGAGTAAAAGTCCGAGGATTCCAAGGTATTTTTAATTTTTTTCCGAAGCGTGTAGAACTTCGAGACATGTTGACGTTGGACTACGTCTGTGTATTATGTAGAGTACATTTTGAAGAGTACACTTTTCAAATGCGAAGCTGGATTCCAAGACATTTTGTGTTCATTCCGGAAACTCCGAGGCATTTTGACGTAGGATTACGGCTGTGCATTCTATAGAGGAGTATACTTTGCGAATGCGGGAGCGGGAGCGGAGCGAGTAGAACTCTAAGGCATTTCAAGGTAGGACTTCGTTTGTGTATTCTATAGAAGAGTATACTTTGCGAATGCAGAGCAGGATTCCGATGCATTTTTTGTTTTTTTTTTGAGAGAGTAGAACTCCAAGGCATGTTGACGTAGGACTACGTCTGGGTATTCTATGGAAGACCTATTGAGAAAGATGTAGTATTCAGATTAAGCGGCTAATCAATATTAGTTATTAGCTAAAATACGGCGGTACTTAACATCAAGTTTGTTCTTTTTTGCATTGGATGTTGATGGTACTAAAATTTTATGAAAAGATTAAATTTATTTTGAAGCAATTTAAGTTTTTTCTTTATTTTGAAAAAAATTATAAAACTGAAATCATATTCTTACAAAGTTGAAAGAGTAGGGAAGGAGAAAGATGTAGTATTCAGAGTAGCGGCTAAAGATTTTAGATTGTATAAGTGATTCTAGACTATGAATTGATTCTGCTATTGCGGATAGCACATCAAACATAATCAATCAAATATACCAATTTCGTGCAATCACATATTTCGCGTGCCCCAATTTACCGTACAATGTAGCAAGTTTCACATTAGACTTGATTCGAACTCTCAATGTTGCATATGTACAAATACTGATCTCTATCGTGAAAAAAAATGTAAACATTGCCCTCATGAAACTTCACTCTCCATTTGAATACGAGTAAATTAAAATTGTCGTATGACGTCATGATGCAACGGTTCATTGCTGCGCCGCAGTGTGAGATGGTGTTGGTAACGCCATCGGGTTGAATAGCAACGACGAAGATTGCACCGGCAGTTTGTTGTCGAATTTACAAACGAACAGTCGCACCGCTCTTCAATGGCGGATTCCATTCAGCCGTTTTCGGCTGGAATACGACAAATATTACCTCCGGTAACCCTATCACCTCTGGCAAAAACATATTTAGCAAAAATTAGACTTATCCCGACCGAAATTGCACATGTTGGATTCTAGCTCTTTAATCTAAATTCTAGAAATAAATTATTTCATATTTCTTCCTCCTTCTTTGAAGTGTGACAGTAAACTTTGAATTTTTAATATATTTCAAATTATTTGTTCGAGAAACTGCAGATGCCCATTCCCATAAGTTTTAAAAGAAATCGTAAAAACATATTTTCATGGTACACAAGCCAACACAAGCCAACACAGCAAACACTGTTTGTTTGTTTATTATTGTCCAGTAGTGTAAGATATAATAAATAATCTTTTTCAAAATTACTACCTCCGATTTGGAAAAGACACAAAACTATATAAAATTATCCTCATTAATTAGTCTACTAGTTACATTTGCAAAACTGCAAAATGGTCAACAAGTGCAATATCTAATATTGAATTTTCTGCTGTAGATATCGTTGTGGGTTTCGAGGGACTTGGTGGAATTGCGCCTGTTTACATCAGAGTATATTTTGGATGTGTGATTCTTGCAGAAATTGAATTGAAAGCGGTCGCTTGCGGAATGTTGTGAAAGAAACAGCGTCGAACGATGACGCAAACAAATCGAAAATTGGTGGTTTGAAAAAGCAGACCGCATCAGTCAAATAGTAACTAAATTAGTCCCTGAAGTTGCTGATCTAAGCTCTTTAGTGCAATAAGTTCTTCTTCTTCTCTTTCTTCAACGAAATTTGAAGCCACTCACGAATTTCAATGAAATTCAAAAGAAGCGAATAAGAAACTTCAAGCTCTATCTGGAATAAGGGCGAATGTCTCAAGAGAGGATTCTCTTCGCCGACTTCCCCTCTTTTTAATAAAAGTGACAAGCAGCGGATTTCTTTGTGGTTTATCACCTCAGAACGATTGAAAACAATTCGAACTTGCATTCTGAGGAGATAAACTGCAAAGAAATCCTCTGCTTGTCACTTTTATTTAAAAGAGGGGAAGTCGACGAAGAGAATTCTCTCTTGCGACATTCGCCCTTTTACCAGATAGAGCTTGACTTTATGTATCAAATATTGCAATCGATGTAACTGAAGACGAGTCTATAAGATCACAGGAAGTTTTGGACATTAGACGGTTGGTTTGTGCTGGAACTGATTTTATCAACATCGACTAATTATGTATCGTACAAAATTGTGCAAGATTCCGAAATATTGCTTTGCGGTTGACAAGCTGGCCGAATGGAGTGAGATGTCGTGTATTTAGAAAATATTCTACCTTGGCTTGGGGACCATAATTGATTCTTGAACATTTCACCATCTGTCAAGTTTTCATATTCTTGTCGTATGAATTGATTAACAAGTGATAATCTGTTTGGCATCAGTGCAAAAAAAAGTATGATTGTATTGGTAGAATATTTGTTAAATATGAATTTCAGACCAGAGTAATCCACATACGTAACTGAAATTAATCAACATATAGTGAGTCTGCAAGTTGTACAAGTTGTACCGGAATTTGTCAAGGATCATCTGCAGGCTAAACATCTGATCCTTCGTTGATCGGTCCTTAGCATACCTGGCTGGCATTCGCCGATGAAGGCTTAAGCGATCTCAGTCTCTTAAACAGAATTCGCGACAGAATTTGCCCTTATAGATCGGGCATATGAGGCCTTCCAACCAGCTGGTAGTTCTTCATCCTCCCATATTTAGTTGGTAGCAAGGGCTAATTATGATGAATCTTTAATAACCACAACGTTATTATCCCAGCTAAAAAACTGGATTAAACCAAGGCTCGGTTTGGTATATCTTACTCTGTAACACACTATGTTGAAGTGATCTACCCTTCGTAACGGGAAAAAAGTAAAGTTTAACGGGTTGCAACTAAAAAATTTGAATGACTTCAATACTATTCTTTCAGAATAATAATGCTACTGCGGCGTGCATTGTCAATTTTTCAAGCGAACAAAGATCATAAGAAAAGTACACGGTCGAACATTTTAAGCGTGAAAATGTTTCGAAAACTGTCATGCATTGTTTGGTCAACTCAGCTCCATTGTATACAAAAGTGATTGTAAGGCAAAGACACGAAGCAACTTATAAGCAGGATCAGAAGCATCATTCCGAAAATCGATTTGGTAGAACCGTACAGTGATCATGTTATACCACCAAGACTAAGTTGCGCGTGCGCGTGCGAACCACGGACATAGGAATGGGCGTTTTTCGGGAAAATATCGATACTGGCGAATCGATGTTTTTATTTTCGAAATATCGATGCCGAAAAATATCGGCGTTGAAACATCGATATTCCGATATATCGATACGCCCAAAAAAAAGCACGAGCAAAAAAAAATGGAAACTTTGATTTCAGATCATCGAACCACACATCGAAGATTCGCTGTTTTTAACAGATTGTGCCTAATGTGCTATATTTTCACCCTGCAAAAAATCAAAATCCGATATCAGCAACAAAAAATCGATTCGGTCAAATATCGAACATAAAAAAATCGATACAAAATATCGATTAATCGGAGCGAAAATATCGATTCCCGATATATCGTATCGGTATCGCCCATTCCTACACGGACAACCAGAGCATAAAATATTGATCTTCATGAAGCAATTTCAGTCCGAATTTTGACAAACATCGCATGATTATTCAAAACATAGAATGTCATAGTCAGACGACTACTCCACCAACTCATTCATTTGGCTGTCACTGAATGTGCTTACAATGTGCAGGAAAAAAACATAATTAGCATTGTTTATATTGATGTTTACCGTTGAATTGCCTCGTGGATGAAAATCGGATTCAGTTCTATGTGATAAACTACTTTACTCGTTTAAAACTTGTTCCGATTTCAGATAATTTATCAATTTGTAGAACGTACATAAATATTCAATGACTAATATTCAATCGAATATTGACAGTCCAGAGCCGACTATGAATGTGTCTGGAAGTGAGCTGAAGTGAGGTGAGTGAAGAGAGGTGGACGTCACCAAAAATTTTCGATTATTTTACACTCTGCGAACAACATGCAAATATTCATTAGTCTAAGTTTGAATATTAAGGACAACTCTTTGTAGGAACAACTATAACATATCAGATTGAACTGTACTTCTTTATATTTTTTATCCCGAGCCATTCTTTTCATTCCAATTTTTTAGTTATATGACATGTAAAATAGTAACTAATGTAAAAGTTAACTTAATGTGAATAAAACCGCGATGTTAAATTTTTTATATTTAGGTATTTGAATTAAAATAAATCTGATCTAGTTTTACACGATCGTGTCATTTAAAAAATGAATGTGTTTAAGATTACTTACATGTTAATTTTCATGCAATATTAAACGAAAATTAACTAAATACTTTAATAGGTTTCATGAAGCTGCGATGCGGAAATCGGGATAGTGTCACCAAAGAAGAAAAGGAAGAAAAGACAAAGAAGATTTTTTTTTTCTTTTATTTAAGTGATTTTAGAACAAAGAAGAAGCTTGTCATAAGTTGTTTCTATCCCATGCATTCTTGCACTTATAAGTAGCTTTACATAACTCACTTGTCTAGTCGCAAATCCAGTCACTTAGGGGCAAGCCAGAGTAAACGCGACGTGCGATGCGACGCGACGCGACAGTGCAATTTGACAGCCTGTTGATAATGATTGTTATTCTTTTACGTGAGTCGCGTCGCGTCGCATCGCTCGTCGCGTTTACTCTGGCTTGCCCCTTAGGTTGATACATATATGTACATATTTGTGAAGTTACTATCAAGCGGCAGTAATTAAATGGGATAGTACCAATCCGTTTCACGTAGAGGCCTTTCACCAGAAAGATACTTCAAAAAACTATGGGACAAAATTCGATTTTTCGAGTTCAAAATGATGTGGCTAAAGTCTTAGCACAACTGTGTTTGCAATGTTAAATTTATTCGCTTCTTCCAGGTCGTAAAAACGCAGTGCTACCATATACATTACGCGTGACGATTTTCGCCAATTGTAACAACTCCCCGCTTAACAGTGATATGGAAAAACTTGATTTTCTCTTTCTCCACGTGTGTTGATTTTTCCAACCTCATCCAATTTCCTTCCGGGGGTTATGTGTGGGTAGTTTTGCTTTCAAGCTTGTCCCATGATGTCCTGCGTGTGTGGGAAACCAAAAGACCCCGAGAGCGAGAGTGTGGGAGAACGAGAGAATACACTGCACGGGCGCGCGCGAATCCGCGGCCGCGGTGCGGTGTTCAGGTGAACTTGTGTTTTTATATAAATTACAGTAATTATTCTATTCTCAATGAGCGTATTCGCGCGGAGAGAATCCCGCGAATGGGGGGATGGGGTTGAGATGAACAGAAAAAAAACTAGGTGAAAAATATTTGTTTTCAGGAATGGTTTTTCCGCTCGGTGACCACACTACCCGGCTCGTATGGAGACACGGATCCACGTTACCACTCGGATGGGTTGCTGCCGGAGGGCCCTCATAGTTTTACGCGGATAGTCGCGGCTCAGTTTGTTCCGCGGCTTAACACGACCAACACAAAGTGCCCTCCATCACGGCTGGTGTTTGATTTGCTTGCGAACATCCACCGGTCCGGTAGAGTGTGTGCGCTGGTCAGGCTGCCACCTCGTCGCCGCTTTGGTTTATGTCTGGCTCGGCACGTGAATGGAAAAAAAAGCTATCGCCTTCGTCGTGAGCTGATAGTGTTTTGGTCAATCCGAGGAAAATTAGTCCCATGGCTGGGCACGACCGCTCGATGGTTGCGTTGTATGTAAATAGGAAAACTATCGTCCTGTACGGTCTGTGTCGGTGGATGTAGCAGGTTGTATCAGTTAGTCGTCCCTTATCAGTGCGGTTGTTCGCTCGTGGCTGTTTGACAGTGGGGAAATTTTTCGCAAACCGGGATCGGGATTAGACGGGATCAATCAAGAGCGAGGTTCGCTGATCCGAGTCCGGACGCGATTTTGTTCGCATACAAGTGGATTATGGGAATGTGAGACGTGGCGGATTCTGAGTTGGGAAATCGGTATTGATGTGCGGTAGACCGTGGTAAATACATGGAGTATATAGAAGTTTGGTGTTGAACAAGCTTGTTGGAATAGTGAGTTGTGAGCAGAAGCAGGTGTGAACGTTTGAAAACATTTGTTTTTGTATGTTGTTAGTTCGTTAATCAACTGTTAAATTACTCGTTAAACTGTTGCCGTTAAGGAGGATGCGGTCAAAATCCCTCGCAAGACGGTTCGCTCAAGGTATGTTGATCACTTTTTGAAATTGGTTCAATGTTGTCTTTTCGTTCTTATTGAATTTACTGATACAAAACATAGGTAACATTGTAATTTTGGCAATGTCGCAGTGGGGGATGTAATGTCAATGAGATGAGACGAGAAGAGAGTCAATGTCTTCTCTTGTCTTGTCTTGTCTTAGCGCACAGCCAGTATTGAAAAGCATCCTGGAAATGTCGGTTGTATTCCCGAGCATTTTCTTGTCTGCATCAAGAGAAGAAGAAGAGAAGAGAATGCATTCACAAACTCCTAAATGAAAATTACCAACAAATTATTTGCAAAGCAAACCTCATGCTTTAACAATCATTGTCTGTTTTTACTTTTTTATGGCAATTTATGGCAAAAGCATTTCTCTGAAGTGGGGTTTGAGCAAATTTCGTTTCTTTTACCTTTGAAAAGAAATAATTTCACCCATACAACGTTCCAGTAAAATGCTAATATCTTTGCCTAATAAACTCTAATCTTCTCGCGGTTTTCAGCATAATATTCTGTATTTAATTCTACAAGAACTGATTGAGTATCATAGCTTTTCATATTAAATTATGCCGTCCAATTGCAAATCACGGTTTTCGATATTTCTGCATACATTTTTCCATATAAACTTCCAACTTCCGTCCAAACGTTGATCGATTTGGCTGAAATTTTGTCCAGAGCATCAGAGCATCAAATAGAACCGAATTAGAGGGCGGCCCATCAAAACATTTGATAAAGTGTTTTTCGAGCCACCCTAAAGAGTATGAATCCTGCAATCCGAATATGTATGTAGTATGCAAACCGAATATGCCTTTGCACTTGCCTTCATGCGGAATTTGTTGGAATTTTTGGGTAAGGTTCGAGGGGCAGAGGTTCGTCTTGGTTAGCGAGCTGCTAAAGTGACAGATAGGAGAAAGCAACTGATAGAATTTTTTATTGGGGAAATGAGCTTTTTTCGTTCATTTCCAATTCTAGCAGTGAAGTTGAAGGTATAGCATAGAAAAGGAAACGGTATGGAAGTCCATTTCCAGTTCTAGCGATTGCTAGAACACGAGAAATATAGAGAAAGATACAAAGTAGAAGAATGTAACGGACCTGGCATTGAACCCACGACCTCCTGCGTATGAGGCAGAAGCAGTAGCCATATGACTACCAAGCCTGTATTGGTCGTGAAACAAACTTATAAAAGTGATGAAGTGTAAATCGGTTTAATAACTAAACTGCACAGCAGTTCAAAATCGGTTTAGAGTCTGGTTAGATTTGGATTGCAATACTTATTCTATTTTTAATTTTTACAATAGTGGAAGAATTGATTGAGCCAGTTTAGTTAATTTATGATTATTTCAACATTGTAAGTGCCTGTATATGGCCAAAAGGAACATTAAAAATGGGATAAAATTCATTCTAAAAACATTTTTCTGTAACATTAAATCGTATCTGATCTCATAAGAAGGCCTTTGAGGCGATCTGTGGGGATCGCGGTTGCATCTAAAACCCTATCAGAGCAAAACAAAGTTAGCATTAGTTTTAAAAGTTTTCAATGCAGTCCCATGTATATCTGTCTGGATTACAATGCGTTGAGCAAAATCACGCCCCACTTTAACGTAATATAGCTTGGCATGAAACACAAAGCCAAGCCACCCCCCATATGTAGTTACGGAGTAGAAGAATAATTATCAAGCGATGGCCTCAGAAAGTCTATTGGCGGGACGTAGCGGACATTCGTCGGAATTATCCTGAATGACGCACAGGTTGTTGCGGCTGTGGAAACGAACATTAGCGAAGGCCATGTCGATTCGTCGTAATATTTAATGAAGCATTTTTACCAACCGCCAGTACAGTCAAACCAAAGATTTTGAAATAAGGCAATTGCTTAACAGCATGACGTGCTTCCTTATGCGGAAATCTATGAGATTTTGGAAAAGGTAGTAATAGTCAAACATTAGAGAATGGATGAAGCATTAACACAATTACGTGTCACAGTTTATTATCATGATACAGAGTACCGAGAATGGAGTATTCCCGCAAGTTGATGAACTCAGGAAGAATCCAAGACGTTTCTCTCGCTACATCTAGAGTGGGCTAGGCCTCAAAAAGAAGACTGAAAAAAAAAATCACTGTTTCACACTATCCCTGGCTCCCTTATCAGGTCCATCGGCCATACATTAGGGTAAATGATGTATTTTGGACATCTGAATATATTTTGGACTTTTGGTTATATTTTGCGTGTTTTTCGACTTAGCTTTCTTCAATTAAATAGGGATCATGTGTCTCTTTGGCCTCTTTCATAATCACATTTCTAACCACATTTATGTAAAAAAATAAACAAAATATAGCCAAAAGTCCAAAATATATTCAGATGTCTAAAATACCATCGTTACCCTATACAGAACTTTGCTTGCAATAAACATCTTCCAGCTGGTCTTCACCTGTCTGGAAGGTCGAGATCCAGAGGTGCTCAGGCGAAAAGAGAGAGGGCAAACTTGGCATTCCTCAGACTTAATCTGGAGGCTTTCCCAGTAGGGGAAGAGGTTCAGTTATGGACACACTTCTTTTCTTGGTCCGTAATTTTAGCCCTAGTTGGTATTATGCTGCCATTTGAAGCGAAGAACTGGAAAATGTTATTGACCATTTGAAGAATTTTGACAATTGTGCAAATCTGACATTTTTGACTATTTCAATTTTGTGGTTCGGTTATGGGCACCCTTGCAAATCCGGCCAATGCACAGTGGGTCACGTCGTGAAATTAGGAGGACAAAATTATTTTCACCATAATGATAATTTTTCAAGATCAAAGTGTCTTCAGCATAGTCAAAGCTTATTATTTAAGCTTTATTTAGAAGTTTGTTGTAATAGGGTGACCCCGCTACATTTTGAGATACAATTTTCAACTTCTATATTTCTAATTTTAGCATTGTGCGATGTTCTAGAAAGTTGTGCCTTATTTAATTTTGAGGCACTTTGCTGAAGAAACCATTTTTGTACGTCGTTTGTATCATTTGTTATGATAGTTTTAAATAATTATGTTAGGGTGACCCTAAAAAATCAATATTTTGATTGTAACTTTTTAGTTTTAATTTTTATCGAAGTGACGTTTTCTACAAAGTTTTAGAGCATAAAAAAATGCACGTTTTGGTTACATAACCAAGTAAATTCATTGGTGGATTGCAGAGATATCACTGTTTTTCTTGAAAAAATCCTTTGTTTTCAAATGCCTGTATTTTTGAATGGGGGAAAAGGCGGATCCATTTTCCCAGGTTTAGACAGAGGAAGGGTTAAGGATTGCTCTGCATATTTTGGTTTTGGGGAATTTGAGGTTTTTCCTTCATTTAAAAAAATGGCTTTATGTAAGAGGAAATCAAAATCATAGTTCTAAAAGTGTTATAAAACTAAAAATTCCGCCCAATTCGTCACAAAACAAATTGTTTATAGTTATCATAATTTCCTTATATATTTCCAGCGCATCTTCACCTAATATAGCGATTGGTAGAATAACATGTTAAATAATATCAATGCTTATCAACGTGACCACTTTACTGACCAGACCGTAATCGTAGGTTGTTTACATCACTCGTTCAATCGATTTTACTTTTAAATCGCTAGGGTGGTACGAGAAATTAGGTTTTTCGACCGTATTTTAATAAATTAGGTTTTTGGAGCGTATTTTTTTTATTTAATTTTTTTCTGGACGAGCCGTTTCAAATTTGCATGGGAATTAGTATGAGCAAAGTGAACTTTTCATCATACTGATTATGGCGCTTCCCAAGTAAGCGCTGGCGAAAACAGAACCCACATAGCCAAAAGGAGTCCTAAAGAATTATCACTTGGATAATCGTTCGAATATTTAGTAATCGATTTTAATTTATGTTGTAGTTCTTTGGAGCTTACCGCGAAACTACTTCACAGGCAACATTGCTGCTCTTGGCGCGAAAGATAGCACTGACAAAATCAGGCTACTATGTTGCACTGCACGTATCAGTGATGCGCTTCGAGAAGTTCAATAATCATAACCAAAGATTTGCAAGCTGGATTAAAACCGATTACTAATTATTGGAACGATTAATCAACATGTGATTTTGGCCATGTGGGGTTTTTTCGCCAGCGCTGTATGGGGAAGCGCCATAATCAGTAGGATGAAAAATCCACTTCCCCATACTAATTCCCATGCAAACTTGAAACGGCTCGTGCTTAATCAGTTGTTATCCAATTTCGCTCAAATTCGCGGAGGACACTCAGAACATGGGACAGAATTAAGTGATCGGTGTGGAGAAAAATCGAATTTTTGAACCACCGTAATATATATCTAGATAAAAGTTAAATAAAAAAATTACGCTCCAAAACCTAATTTTCCATACCACCCTAACGATTTTAAAATAAAATCGATTGAACAAGTGATATAAACAACCTACGATTACGGTCTGTTCAGTGAAGTTGTCACGTTGATAAGCGTTGATATAATTGAACATGTTATTCTACCAATCGGTATATTGAGTGAAGATGGGTTGGAAATATATAAGGAAGTTATGATTACTATAAACATTTTGTTTTTGACGAATTGGGCGGAATTTTCGGTTATAACACTTCTAGAACTCATGATTTTAATTTCCTCGTACATAAAGCCATTTTTTTTAAATGATGGAAAACCCTCAAATTCCTTAATACCAAAATATGCAGAGCAATCCTTAGTTCTTCCTCTGTCTAACCCAGGGAAAATGGATCCCCCTTTTCCCTCATTCAAAAATACAGGCATTTGGAAACAAAGGATTTTTCCAAGAAAAACAGTGAATTCACTCGGTAACCAAAACCAAAACGGTAACGTAACCAAAACGTGCATTTTTTATGCTCTAAAACTTTGTCGAAGATGTCACTTCGATAAAAATTAAAACTAAAAAGTTACAATCAAAATATTGATTTTTTAGGGTCACCCTAACATAATTATTTAAAACTAACATAACAAATGATACAAACGACGTACAAAAATGGTTTCTTCAGCAAAGTGCCTCAAAATTAAATAAGGCACAACTTTCTAGAACATCGCACAATGCTAAAATTAGAAATATAGAAGTTAAAATTTTTATCTCAAAATGTAGTGGGGCCATCCTATTGCAACAAACTTCAAAATAAAGCTTAAATAATAAGCTTTGACTTTGCTGAAGACACTTTCATCCTAAAATATTATGATTATGGTGAAAATATTTTTTTCCTCCTAATTTTACGACGTGGCCCAATGTACAATGATGAAGAAAAATGAATAAAAACTGGCCAGTTTTGAAGAAAATTTTATTATTTATTTTGATAGCCTTGAGGCACCAAAAACCAGATTAATTTACCTAGCTTTTATGATGCCTTTCTCGTGCATTAAGGAAGATAATGGAAACCTAAGTGATGGCCTAAGAAAGGCCTAAAAAGCTTCTTAGTTAGACTGGTTCCCGGGCCCCCCCAAATCTTATGTACCAAAACCAACCTTATTTGTACATTCTGGGGCCCCCACATACCGTCGGCCGCGAGGCCCTGTTCCTGCTAAATCCGGCCCTGCTTGTTATGTTCATTCGTATACATCACAGTCAAAAACATATTTTTTTTATTTTCTTGTTTTTTTAGGGCAGTCTCTAATTTTTTATTTTTTCCATACGGCAATGCCTAATCGGTCCAATTTTCAATAGCAAGCAATGAGATAGAGTTCTCCGCCGACTAAAACTTGTTGCGAAAATCAGTCAACGCTTAGTTCCGAAAAGTGCATATACCGTTTTGAATCATATTCCGAACACTTAAGCACATTTTTCACTTCAAAGGTCTTTATTGGCCATGAATTGAAATATTTCAAAAGATCAATAATTTCCGCAAGGTAGCGAAAAAATAGAAATTTCATATAAGAAAATTATTTTGAGCTTTTTAGTGGAATGTCTTCACTTGTCATAAGACGAGTTAGTACAATCCCATTGAATTCCACCACTTAATTGTATCTTGACAGATACGTATTTCGACCTCAAATGTAAGGCCGTCTTCAGTGTCTCGTACTTGACTCGACTTCAAGTCGAGTCAAGTACGAGACACTGAAGACGGCCTTACATTTGAGGTCGAAATACGTATCTGTCAAGATACAATTAAGTGGTGGAATTCAATGGGATTGTACTAACTCGTCTTATGACAAGAGAAATTTCATATAAACGCTTGATATTTATATTTTATTGATTGTAACTATAATTACTGAATGATTTAATTCTGTCAAAGTTTGTCCGAAATGCCGAATACGCTTAGTAAAAATTGTCTCAAAACACTTTGATTCAAATTTCAAACATTACCTTAAAAGCACTAAAATGCAAAATTCCAACGCTATTTCATTGTTGGGCAATTATAATGTCCTTGATCTGTACGCCTGCCGAAAAAAATCGCTTATTTATGCAATAATAACGAAATGTTTCTTATTGTGACGAGTGTTTGGAATATAGACGGATTTGAGTCAGAACGGTACAATGGCTAGACGTGCAAGGGCTGCAAGTCTTTTGAGTAAAGACAATAATAATAATAAAAACAAAATGAATAAAGCTTATTTTTTTATTAATCAATTATGTATGAATATATCAGAAAAACTGCATGAAAACGTTATAAAATAAGTTGGCTTTACAACTACTGCGATATTACTATAGCAAATAAAATTTATTTATTTATAATATACAATTTATTAATTTATAAATTGAATGACAATATCAGTTTTCTGTTGAAAGATACGTAGGAGTGGACCCAACACCCGGTGCACACAATTGAAGCTCTTCCTTTACTACAGGGGTTATACAAAATGGCTGAGATAGGCAAAAATTTGTCGAAATTCAAATAAGCATAACTTTGTGTAGAATAATCCGATAGCTTTTAGTTTTTTTTTCCAAAGTATCAAACAATTTACATAACAAGTAGAAATATGGTTTAGGGTCATTTGGCCGAATGCCGTGTGACCCAATAGTTAAAATTCGTGTTCTTATTAAGTGAAGAGAGAAGTGAGACGTTCAAAGTGAATAGTGAAGAGTGAGAATTGAGAAGTGAGAAAATAAGATGTTCGAAGCAAATGCAGAGTAGTGAGAAGTGAGTAGTGAGTAGTGAGAAATGGAAGTGAGTACTGAGTAGTGAGATGAGTGAAATAACAAGTGAGAAGTGAGTAATGACAAGTGAGAAATGAGAACTGACAAGTGAGTGGTGAGAAGTGAGATGTGATAGTTGTGAAGTGAGAAGTAGAAAGTGCGAAGTGAGGAAAACAGAAGCAAGAAGGAAGGAGTTAGATATGATTATTTGATAGTGGAAAGCGAGATGTTAAGAAGTGAGAACTGAATGGTGACATATAAGAAAGAAAAGAAGGAAGGCAGAAAACGGAAAAGACGTAGAAAGAAAAAAATGAAGAGAAGATAAATAATAAGGAAGAAGGAAAAAGAAAGGGTAAGGATGAAGGAAAAAGGAAGAAAGAAGGAGGAAGAAGAAATAAAGAATAGGGAAGTAGCAAGACAAAAGAGGGAAGAAAAGAAAAAAAGGAAGAAGAAAAGAAAAATAATGAGGATGAAGGAAAAAAATGCAGAAAAAAGGAGAAGGAAGTTGGAGGGAATAATTTGGCACATGTCACACCTCACTTCTCATTTCTTACTCCTGACGGATTCTACGCAGAATGACACATCGACTGAACTTGATGATAGTTGATTCGATTAAAACTTGTCACAGTTTTTCGGTGTGAGAAATAGACCATTTTCCACTAATTAAAAAAATGAATATATAAAAAGGTTGTATTTGTTTTTGAGAAAATTAATTAAAAAATTACAAATCGGTATGTTTTGAAAAGGGCTGAAAACAAATATTTTTTTAGCTTTCAAAAATTAAATTTGTAGTATCTCGAAAACGGTAATGCTAAGGAAGAAAACCAACTTTTTTGTTCAAAATTGAATTAGGAATCATAATTTGGCATCAAATATAAGTTTTATCTTGGAAAAAGTCTGTGTTTCCAAAATGAGCCAAAAATGGCTTCTTCTTAAACTGTTTTATTTTGAACTTCTCCGTCGATCTGATATCGTTAAAATGTTAAAATGAATTAAGTTTTTTGTGCTAAAAATTTGGTGAAAAAAAATAGCATGGAATTTTGAGGTATTTAAATTTTTACATTATTCATCGATTTTTTCAGTACAAAATAATTTTGTGACCAGTTTAATATTTGCTCCATAAATCCTTTTAGTCCCCAACAATTCGTTCTCAGATAGCTTTTTCGGACAATGAACAATTTCCGATTTACATTTTCTTTTTAAATTAATTTGCTTGAAAATACATTCATACGACCTTTTTATAAATTACTTGAGTGTCGATTTTTTTAAATTACTGGAAAATAGTCATCCTGCTGTGCCGAAAATATGTGCAAAATTTCATCATAATTGAATACGATCATATTAAAAAATCGTTATGTACGTGTCATTCACACTTTTCACTTCTCACTTCTTATTTATTGCTTCTCACTTCCTACTTCCCATTTCTCTTTTTTCACTTCTTACTTCTCACTTTTCACTTTTCACTTTTCATTTCTCACTTCGCACTTCTAACTTATCACTCATGTTTTCTTACTTTTAACTTTTCACTTCTCACTTTGTAATTCTCACTTCTCACTCCTCTTTTCTGACTTTTCATTTCTTACTTTTCACTACTCACTTACCACTTTTCTCTTCTCATTTCTCACTTCGAGTTCCTTATTTCTAACTTCTCACTCCTCACTTTTTTACTTATCACTTCGTACTTTCCACTTATCACTTCTCATTTCTCAATTAACTTCCTACATCTCACGTCTTACTTTTTATTTGATGTGAGAAATGAATAATTCATCACTACTCACTTCTCATTATTCACTTTTCACTACTCGTAATCTAAGATTTTTTTTCAACTGTTCGGCAAAACGGCATTCGTTCAAATGACCCGTTCGGTCACACGGCTTGCGGCCAAATGGCTTTCGACCAAATGGTGTTCGTCCAAATGGTCTGCCGTCGTGTATAACTTGCATGTGAACAGGGTGCCAATCAAAATTATATTTTCGAATTTCAATAAACGACATTGCTCACTAGTTTCATTACCCCAAAATATGATCCCATGCAAAATTTGAGCTCAATCGGACATGATTTAGGGGTGCCTAAAATTTATCAAATTTATGAAAAATTTTACGTCGAAAAGTCGAAAATCGTATTTTTGTTTTTGATGCCATAAAATGTCAAGATCCGATGAAACTTAGAACGTTTTTTGGACGATGCACAATTTTTTTCATAGTTAAAAATATCCCCCTATGCAAAATTTGAGTTAAGCTTTAATTTAGTCCTCGGATTTTTCCCCATGTGTTTTTACATATGCGATGTTTCCGGGATTCGGGCACGGAAAATCAAAATCCCGGCCCCATTTAAAATGCACGGGGACCAAAATCCGGCAGAAAATGTTCCCGAGGTGTAAGGTAGCCTTTAAATCGGACATGATTTAGGGCTGCTCAAAATTAATCAATAATTTTTTTTTTCTCACAAGGGTGATATATATTTTTTTGTTTTTTTGATGCCAAAATGCATGAAAGTTTGAGAATTAAGTTTTTTTTGAAAAAAAAAATCGATTGTTTTGGGACTTCGAAAAAACTTCTCATGGCGAAAACAATTTTTCATCGAATTCAAAAACCGGACGTTACGCAAACATTTCCTAAGCCCTAAGATATACCTCTATGCAAAATTTGAGCATAATTTAGGGGTGCTCAAAATCTTGCTATCAAAACCTGATTTTTTTTTAATTGGAAAACGTTTGAGATCAGATTTAAGGGGAAAATTATCAGATTGCTAGGCAATGTTTATTACACTTAGGTTTATTTTTACGGTCAAGAAAACTGAAAATGTAGAAACACGATTCATGTTATTGTAGATTTTTTTTTAATGGAATTTTTTTATCGAATTTTTGGACAAACACGATTTTTCACGTCGTTTTTTTAAACAATGCGATCTATTTTTACGCGGATTTGATTTACATTGAAAAAAATCGACGTAAAAAAACCTTTGTGTATTGATCTTAAGGGAAATAGATAATCCTGATGTAAAATAAATAAATAATGGATTTTGAAAAGTAATTCAAGAAATTACGTGAGTAATGTAAAAATATTCGAGTAGTAATGTAGAAATATTCGAGAATCGAACAATGATTACAAAATTAGCATCGTACTCTCAGAAATATCAGAGCATGCAAGGCAAATGATTCTTGTCATATTGTGTTTGGGTTCAGATAAAGGTTTGTCGCTAGGTTCGTTTGTCAGTAACAAACTCTGTTGATGACAAAGAGTATATTGTTCAGCGTTGCTCGAATATTGATTCCCTGGTTCTTCTAAATGAGCTCAGATTTTTTCGAACTTTTGTACATTTTTCGATGTTTCTCAACCAAGTGTAAAATACACTGTTTTTGCTCCTTATCTACTGAGAGTTTGGAATTATAATCTACCTGATAATCCAACAGGGAAATCCTTTTTGAGCAGCCCTAAATCATGTCTGATTGAGCTGAGGATATTTTTGGCTAGAATTTTCATCATCTGAAAAAAATTCTAAGTTCCAAAAATCTTCTAAGAGAAAATATCGATGTCTTTCAATTTTTTTTAATATCATCAGATCTCGACGTTTCATGCATTTTTAAGTCATTTGGCATCAAACACAAAAATTCGATTTTCGACTTTTTCTTTGGTTCCCCCTTGAGAAATGGGTAAAAATTTCAAAACTTACTTTCAATGAATTTTAGGCACCCCTAAATCATGTCCGATTGAGCTCAAAAAAAAGTCTCTCACGGTATGCTACATATCGTATATGTATACAGATTACAGAGATGATAAGTGAGAGAGCTATTGGATAAAGTTCTTGAGGAAGTTGTGGTGGAATTCTTGGAAATAATTTTGGATGATTTTATACGAGATTCCGGTGAATAAATGTAAAATATGTGTTGAGAAAAATTTGAAACAAATAGCTGCTAGATCTGTTGAGAAAACTATTAAAAGAATAATGCACGAAAATTTGGAAAGAATTTCATACAGGTACCATTAATGACTTGAAAAACGCATTTATTTTTCATGGGTCAAAATTTTGTTTTAATTTATGAATCTATTATTTTCAAATTGTTATAGCTTCTAAACATTGTATTAAACAAATGGCTAACAAAATATTTTTGTACAAAACAATGCTCAGGAACTTACTGAATTATGAACGGATTACTATTCTTCACTCACACGGTACTTCAGACACACGTCATTGTTTGATATTTGCCTCAATTCCGAACTTCTGCTTTCTTGACTTCCCGATTCCCAAATTGAACTTCATACGTAAGGCACTCAACCATTTCTCTGCACTGCGCCCATACAGCTTTCGGTTTGTGTTTAGTTCTCGGTGGTGCAACTTTATCGTTTTATTCCGTCATTAAGAAGCAACACAAAGCGCGCGGGTCAGATTGGATGTTGCTGTGGCCTGCCCTTGCATATACCATCCACCACCGTCCGCGGAAGCACTTCGACCGAATGCAATTGTAAAACTCCTCCGGTAAGACGAAATCCCGTGTGACTTCGAGTTGGAAGCGCGGGAAGAAAGCAGGGACGCACAGGATTTGAGTGCCTTCGTACGTCGTTGACGGAAGGATATCAAGTGGAAGCATATTGCTCGGATTTCTCGGTAATCGCGGCTTGCTCAATTACGGATGGGAAGGGGTTGATTGCACAATGTGTAAAACGTATGGGAACCACACATGCAAATCGTATATTAGGCTGCCGGTGTGGGACAACGGCTAGAGTTTTCTTGGCAGTAATCGGGGGGTGGGTTGTTTCTTGGCAATGCCTGAACAGAAGAAAAAAATTGTTTCTTCTACTTGAAAGCCAGGTTGAATACTGTGAGAATCGGATCGACGAATAACAAGGACACTTATTACCGACGACTGAACTATACTCTCATTTGCTTCAATTTATTATTGTTTGCATGATTTCGTTCCGCGTCTTCAGGATATCGTGTGATCAACGAGGAATTGTTAATTGGATGTTAGGGAATATTCTTTCCCAAGTAGGGTTGTTTCTAAACAAATTGCTTGTGAAATTGTGTTCTATTGTAAGCCTGTGTTTAACTTCAATAGATTTTGCCTGCGCCAAGTCTGCGGCAAGGAAAAATTCTTTCTCAATTTCCACAGCAGTTTCTTTCGGAATTTTGACGAGGTATTCTTTTGGAAAATGTATGGACAATTCTTTTGAATTTCCGCTACAAATTCTCGTATAACTAAACTCTTTTTGAATTCCATGGTTTATTTTTGATTTTTCATTAGAATTTTTCAAATTTCTGTGGATTTTTTTTTCGAATTTCCATTAGATATTGTTTTGAACTTCCACGGAAGGAAATCCTATCGAATTTCCAGTTTTTGGGAATTTTCTTTCGAATTTTTTTATGTAGGTTTCCCGCGAAATTATTTTGAAATTTCCAAAGGGATTTGAAAGCGAAATACATTCAAATGCGGAATACCACCGATTTCTACCAATAATTTCTACCTAGTACATTAAAACTGAAATAAGTTTGATTTGCTCGAACACCCCCATCACACGAATGCTCACATATCTCCACCACAAATATCACATTGTTCTAATGACATGGGTGAACAAAAAAGTAGGCAGCACCGCAATAGAATACACCGATCTACCTTTCTCGGGAAAATCCAATTACCTAATCTGCCGAAGATTTCCACTCGCGGGGACATGCTATTAGAGAAAGAGTCGTTGAAGTTGAAGACTTCGTTGCCTTTCATAAAATCGCCTTGTGGACAGTAGTGTAGGCTGCACCACGATGTTCGGTCCCGAACGATTTTACGACGTCGACGATTGCTGCTGATGATGATGAATGAATGAGCGAGTGTGCACAGAAGGAGCACCATACCGACCGGTGAGGTCCTCATGGGGCGACACGTTGGTTATCATCATCAACAACCTGAAGTCGTTTAGTCTTCCCATTAACCCAAGGCGAAGCAGCGGCTGCGACTTAAAACAATTTATTTTAATGATTATGATGATTTTTATGAATTTTAATGAACACAATATGGGTGCATGTGGTGCAAGTGCATGTCCGTGGGTTTCAAGAGCTTAGTTAGGGAGAGCCTTGTCAGATAAAGCCGCGTTCACCCGTTTTGCGGTTCGGTGGGTTTGCTGCTCACTCGAGTACTTTGTCATTTCCATGCGACGAGGTCTCAGCCTGTGCCTCGGCGTGGTCACAGTGGACACCAATGTTATATTTTTTGAACCTCCATAGTTGTAGATTTTTTGTAGGAATTATTTCATTCCAATGTTTAAACATTTGAAGAATATATTTTGAAGTCTTCTTCAGCCAAATGGGTAAAATGTGCAGCTACAAAGCAAGGCACGATAAAAATTACATCAAATTTTATCCAGGTGTTTTACCAATTCCCGCCTCTGTGTGGCGGCAGAAGCTATTGATTTTCACTCCATATCGCCGCTAGAAGAGAAAGAGGAGATGCCGTGATTCCATATTCAAAGCAGCTTAAGGATAATGCTCTATTTTATGATGGCTGTCGTGATGTCATGCGAAAGACTATGGAAATGTGAATCTGAGCTTGTGTTTTAGCGTGAATGATTGCCGCCCCTGGGATGGAAATTCCGAGAAAGTTCGTTTTAATGAAATGGTGGCAGCATTCATCCCACACGAGTTACGACGGCGACGACGATTAGGGCTACGACGACAACGGTGACGGTGGGAGTCGATTCCATGAATGTGGTCATTGTTGGTTATTAAACGGGGCATATCATGGGCACTTTAACCTAGAAATCTATCCCGACTTTTATCGATCGGCACGTGACAAAACGGGAGAGGGCCAGCCAGTGCAGGGAGGGTCGGTCCGAAGAAGGACACCTCGCTTGCATTTTGACCGTTCCAACGGAGCCAAAGTATAGCGCGAAGAGGTTCCCCATAATTCTCGGACCCTTTCCGCATTCGTGCGAAACACGCAACCCCTACGAAGTGGCGCTGCGGTGGATTTACTGTGCAAGAAAGGCACAGATCTCATATCTAGATAATAATTGACAAGCGAAATAAGTTAATATTCTTGCATGTCAAGAGGACAAAGGACATGACATGCAATCATATCACTCGGTGGGCGCCGACCAGGACGGACGATGTTGGTGACGGTCGAGTGTGTGTCCGGTGATGGGGCGCCTTTCCATGGCGGAACAGCAGCGACAGTGGTCACTTATTATCCTTGTGAGTGCAGTGATGTAGCGAGAAGTAATATGTTTGTCCATTCAGAAACGATTATTGACACAGTCGTTTTAATTCGAATACGTTGAACTGAAGGAATATTATATCAATAAGCTCGGGCACTATTCACAAATTATGTAAGGTTTTATGAAATAATTATTACAGTACAAATATGTACTTCTAGAAATCTCCGTAAACTTGCAGAAATCCCTACAATGATAGAATACATACAATGATACTTTTGATTTTGTAACAATGTTTACAGATTTGTAGAAAGACTTTCATATATAAATCCTTTTCAATTATTTTGCACTGCAGCAATCGTTATGAAGTTGCAGTCATCTGACGAATTACCAGCATTTGAACCTTCAGTTTTTTGCAAAAAAAAATAGGGTGAATTTAAAAAATGTTCATTGACTTCGAGAAAAAGATAATTATCGTAAAACTTTAAAAGCTTTTAAAAATAGTTTAGTCGACTTCAGTACGAAACACTGAAGATGGCTCTAGACTTGGAATTCGAAAGGAATAGAACCAACTTATATTATACACAAGAATATTAATGGATTAACTGGAATTTTTATGAGTAAAAAGGTCGATTAATTTCAGGAATATTGATTAGCAGTTACAGTGCAAGTTTGGTCTTGCAGAAATCCTTACAAATTTTGAAAATGTTCTTTAACTTCCAGGAATTTTAAAGGACATGGCTGTTAAAAATATTTTCGCTCTTTCAGGAATGGTTCTAAGCTTATTTTCGACAGGAATTCTTGAAAGCTGTCAAAGTATCTTGCAGTTCGCTCTGGAAATGTTTTAGATATCCTTCTGAATTACTTGTGCATCCTTATTGACTCGTAGAATTTATGAATTTATAAGCAATTCCAAAAGTTGTTAGCGTTTAGTTAATGTAAACGTTAACGTTAAGTTAAGTGAACGTTTAATTTCCTGAAATTTGAAGTTCATCGTTCGTCGTCAAGTCAAGTCAAGAAATGTTTCCGTGGTAGTTCGTGACCCCTTCCCATCTGGAAAGGGGGAGGGGGACTCTCATACAAATGGAATTTAAATGTCTGCATAACTCGAGAACTAATCAAGCAAATGGAACTCAATTCGGCATGTAAACATCTTTGAAATCAAGAAAAATCAAATGCAACAGAAATTTATTCATGACTCAAAAACTAAGCAAGCAAATGGACCCAAGTTTGGCATGTGAAGGTTTCTGAATGCGAGAAATGTTCCTATGGTGGTTCTGGACTCCTTTTTCGCTTTGGAAGGGGGGGGGGCACCATTTTGCATGGGCAGCTTACAGGGCGTTCTCACTCGCTTTACAGATCTACGTCTGCCGGAAAAGCTAGTCAAAAATATATTCCGTTCTGTCTCATGCAGGAGAAAATAACTCAAAATAGCTAATTCTTTTATTGATTCCTTACTCTGTTATGAACTTACCTTGTATGAGTGGTAAAATATCAGAGGAATAATATCAAAATTTATTATGCTCAATACAACATAACAATACATGTTTAACCAATTATTATTCGCTTAGTATTGAAATACCTAAGTGTGGTGGCAACAGATTGTATTGAAATGGAAATTTAATGATTTGTTCAATGCACTGAAGCTGTTCATCAAAGCAATCGACTTTTTAATGCATAGGTGCCACTCTTTATCTAAATCTAGGATAGGATGTGACAATGAATCGCCTACTTTGAGCGGCACACTAGGAGTTAACTTTCGGAAATCAGTATAGCGAAAGGCATCTAAAGTTTAATATCTCGAAAATAATCATCTTAATCGAAAAAATATTTGGTAGGCATTGTAGCAGACACCTTCCAACATAACTGGTACCAAATAGATTTTCGTGTAAAGTTCCTGCTGTTGAGAAAACATGCGTTAGATGTCTTTCGCCATACAAACTTCAGGTAGTTAACTCATGCTGGCTATTTTTACATATACGTTAGCGCCTGGATACGGCAGTGGCGGGTAGGAAATCAACCACTGTATGTGATTCATTCGATTGAGACTGCCTTGTTGTTTTTTGGTCGGATGCTCTGGGCGAGTTGGTCACCAGTGCAGCTAAGTTAATTTAAAACAAAATATTCCAAATATTATGTATCAAAACTTGATATTTTTCATTCCGTTCCACCCATTATTTATGTGAGAAAAGCGAAAGACTAACAAAAAGAAGTTTTCGCGTATGAAAATATGACTTTGAGATTGAAAATGACTGAAAAGTGAATGATAATGCTTAATATCAACAATTTTGAATCTTTACAAACCTTGACAATAATTTATACGGCGTTTGGAGTTTAATATAAATCAATTTTGTGCCAAAAAACTCGAACATTAGTTTAAATAGCAGTTAGGTTACCATTTTTTTTGCCTGCAAAAGGCTCTCCTGTTATATTGGAACATTTTCAAATTATTTCCTATTTCAAAATTAACCTTAAAATTAATAGATAAAATAAAGATGAAGGGCCGCGTTGCCAAACACTTGTCATATATATTAGATGTAAAAATCAAAGCGGAAAAATAAACACATCCATTGAAAAAAAAAAACTCGAATACAAACATTCACGTCTATTGCTTAATATCAACTTTACAAACTAGCAGCACGGCCAGGCTAACAACATGATGCCCTACGAAAAACACGCCGCCGCTTATCGAAGTAATCGATTGTCATTTTCAACCAATCAGCAACTGGTACAATTGTGGCAGAAAAACGGTACGATTTTTAATGACTACTTGACACATCCTATCCTAGATCTAAATGTGAGCTCGATTGAAAGCTTCAATGCATTCAAATAATTCAGGCTTTCATTAGAATTATTAAATTGCATTTCAATACAATCGACTACCACCAGACTAAGCATGTTTTTTTATTCCTTCTTTTATTTGTTAGGCACTCTGTGTTACTTAACCGCTACTGTGCCGAGATCTACTATTCTGCTGTACAGAATCCACACAGAATCTATTTTTAGATTTCCATTGCTCATTATTGTTGTCGTTTCCAGTCCATCTCATCGTTAGTCCATTGTTTCCGTTTGTCTATGTCGCAATTGCGCAATTGTTAGATTATTATACAAAAAATATGAGCTCACAAGCAAATGTTGTGAGAAAAGCTTGTAAACCATATTTGTATAAGAATCTAACATTTTCGCATATGCCACGTTCTTTTACAGCTTTTGGTAGGTTCTTATACAAAATTGTTGGGAAATCTAACAATCATCGATTGGGTGTAGGCAGCGAAAAATAAACTACTTAAATATGATGCATTTGAAAAGATCTTCAATACCATTTTTTGCTTTTGGGATTAGAAGCTCATTGTACATGCTTTGGAGTTTCCTTAATTCAAGACCAATAACGATGCTTGCTACGTCCTTACAGTCAATTAGGATAAGGAGGGGAAAATTAGTTCGACACTCATTGATACAAGAGATCGAGGAATCCTCTGCATGTCCATGAGTGCACTGGGAATGAATAGTATGTTAGTTGGGAAGGAATTTTTTTTTATTGGAAAGCACCTTGATGAGCGACTAATTATTTCTTCTGCACAATATTTACGATGACACAAAGACGAAAATGCTTAACGTATTTCATTGAAGACTAAATCGATATCTTAACCACGACGCGACGACTAAAACACGCACTGTACTTAGTTACTACACCATTACCGGTTGGTAAATTTATCAAGTACGTTTCTAATTCTTTTAGAACGTTCGAATTTTTTGCTTAAAGTTCGTTTATTATCATTTCTCAAATTTAGCATATTAGTGGTAGTGGAGGCAGATATAAAAATCTATTTAATCCAAAATGTCAATTAACCCTCTAATGCCCAAGACCGCCTTTAGACGGGGTATTTTGATTATTTTTTGTTATTTTCAATTGATTAGATTTCGAAAAGTTTTTGAATATAAACTTCAATGCATGTTTAAATGTGGTTTAAAGTCAATTTTCAAAGTAGGTGACAATGGGTCTGGGGGTGAGAATGGGTCATCGCTCTCACTGGCAGCCTGGAGGTCGTAGAGTAAAATCGTTCATTCGTCTCTTATATTCTTGTCTTCTTGCCCTCAGATACATTCAATCCATTCTACAAGCATTCTAAGTAGTTGAAACAGTGACCCATTCTCACCCCCATTTGACCCATTGTCACTCCCGACGACGGTTCTACACATTTATAAAAAAAATATTGAAAATTGAGTAATATTTTGTTCTTCCGTGTTTTCGCTCGTATACCTTTGAAAAGTGAAATATTTGTAGTGTAGTATTTTTCTCCAACCAACCTCATTCAATAGCAGGTTATAGTGGTGAATGCCACACTCTTAAATATTTATCCAACTCGTTACACGGAAAATAAAAAAATAACTATGAAAACATAAAAATTGCAATAAGTCGGCATTGGATATGAATTTTCTAACTCTAAATATGTTGAAAAATCAAAAAAGATTAATTAGTTAAAGAAACTATTTGATTGGATAAAAAACTTGAAAAACAAAATTCTAAAAAATCAAAGTGTGAAATTGATAAAAGCGCGAATAAAAAATGTTTAAAGCCCAAACCGTGTAATATTGATTTTAGAAAGCAAAATAGTGATTTTGAGCGAACACAGAAATTTGGGTTGACTCGAGTCAAGTACGAGACACTGAAGACGACCTTACTGTTGAGGTCGAAATACGTATCTGTCAAGGTAATGCGGAAAAACGTTAAGAATGTCTAGAGCGTTTTTTCTCGATCAGCATAAGCTTATGCAACTCGAAACACGTCGCTATTCCTTTACAAATTTGCTTAGCATTTCCTTTTATTGACTCGATAGCTGCAAGAATTTTAACACATTCGACGGTTTCGGATGAATTGGAGTGTCCGACTTCATTTCCAGCCTTTGATCATTTGAACTTACGTTGTTCAGGGGGTAAGTTTTTGTTCACATTGCGAATCCGAGACCAGTATTTGGTCCCTTCTCCTTGCCTCCACTCCTAAAAGAAAGAGACTGAAATAGAAAAACTTTCGGTAGTAATAATCTAACAAAAATACTGCCGCTAACCGTAAGTCGAGCACATGTGTATATGGATGCCATATTCAGATGTGCTCGACTTGCGGTTAGCGGCAGCATACGTTAGTAATAATTCATACTTCGTCAGGTGCATCAGGTGTGATACGTGTGTCCAAGTTGTGCAAATACTGCAATACTAGATTTTGCAACATCCATTTGCTCTTGAGTAGTTGGATATCTTAAAAATCATAGATTTAATTAGAGGCCTGAATAAGAGAAACGCGGATTGAAAATATGACTCTGCCAACACTGCATTCAATCTTCTTCATCAAATAACAACACATGAAAAGGAAGAAATGGTTTATGTAGATAAAATCTCACAATCCGCTATTTTATGTGTCCACATCACCTAACAATAGAATCCAATAAACAAAGGCATTTTATTTCATAATCTATAAATGACTTGCATATATTATTGCAAACTAATGCAAAATATATTCAATTTTGTTTATTTAAAAATAGCATAAAATCGAATTTGGACGTTTTCAGTATTTGAGCCAATATTTTGGCTGCTTGACAGGTCTCCTGCTCGATTGGCTGCTGTTTTTTGACGGTTCGATTGGCGGCACATACCTATCCGCGTTTCTCTTATTCAGGCCTCTAGATTTAATTACACTGCAACTGTATAGACAATGATAAGTATTTCTTTCCGTGTATACTTCAATGTAAACAAAAATTCCTGAGTTTCCTCTTCGGTGCTTTAGTATTTTTGAGAGCTTAAACGGATTAATATAGAATATACGAACGTTGAAATAGCGAAGATACTGGGACGGGCTTATTTGGAAGGTCAAGCATATGCATTTGCGCAACATATTGCTGTTTCTCACTGATCAGGAAGAAGTTGACAAGTTGTTTGCGAAATTCTAAGCCGATCCTTCCTTTCTCGATTGTGCCCTCGGAAAAGCAAACCCGTACTTTCGATCCAGCTCCTCTCGGTAGCCAAAAGGTGGCGTAGCTATAGCACCTTATCGTATGTTGATCCGGGCTTCGCAAAACAAGAAGTAGGTATACAATTCGATAAAGGGAATAAATTCCTTGGTGGTCACCGATTTGACATGCAGCCGCTGTCCTGGCACAGACATGGCCAAGGTAAAGAAGTGTTCCCATCTCCAGTATTGGAAATCCAACGATATATAAACCGACAACCCGTTCTTCCGCATAAAATTAAGGAAATCAATAGCTTCCTACACTTCGACTTCATTGAGTGCGCAGTTCAATGAACAACCTAAGCGGTAAGTAATGCATCCTTATATTGTTGAAGGACGGCCGAAAAGCACTCCATTCGTTAGAATCGTTTTCCGTTTTGATTTAGAATTGCATCTTCAGATCTATTTGCTGCTCATGTATTTGTATGGTTCAAGTTCATTTGATGCACTGACTCATGTATAGTTGGCATGAAAAATATAATATTGATTTGAATAAAAGTGGTCCTACTCACGTATGTCCCTCTCGAATGGTTTGTTTCAAAAACTGGCAAGCTGGTTAAACTATGAAGAGCATTTTTATCGGGAATACCTCCACGATCAAGGATAGGCAGAAGAGTATCAATGCGGAATTTTGAATCGGATTCAAAAAGTTTCCGGGTTATCTGTTTCAAAAGTGAAGATTCATGTGTGTTGTGGATAAAATCAAAATGTGTTGTTGGCAAGCATTCTTAGTTTCACGGTTTAGTTTCCTCAGTAGCTGCGTGGACAGTTCCTGAACCAGTACCGCGATCCGATTGGTCATTTCCATTTTTAAGGGACTCGATTTGCTGAAGAATCAACAGTCTTGGACCCTTTTGGTTGATACCCATTTCTTGTAGGTCCGAATCTTCCAGCAACAGCAGCGAGCTGTCGTTAATTTTTTGAGCTAATACGAAGAAGGTTTATTTGTTTTTTAAGGATCATATTGTATTAAAGAAATGTTTCATATTGTTTGCTTTTGTTAAACACGGTTTATTGCAGTTGATACATAAAATCAAGAATTGTGAACAAAATTTGCGGTCACTTTACTCATCAAAATATTTAAGGCTTATGTATAATGAATTCGATACATCATTTGCAAACATCCAGAAATTATAAGTTTTTCTTGTACACAGATTTTCTACTTTTGTTCTTAAAATCTTGCTACTCATCGTTACTTTTAAGCTAGTGCATAGTTTGTTGAATTCACTATTCAATTCTTCAACTACACGCGAGATGCCGTTATTATTTATAGCATAATGTAGCAGTACGTAGAACATTTGGCCACTCAAGCTATATTTAACAACAAGTCCCGGTCGAAAAGATGTGCTATTGATTGTCTACTTCTGATGCATTCAACGCGCTCTGGCATATCAAATAAGATCAAATTGTATTTTAGAAAGTTTTTAAAAATATTGACTGATGATTTAATTGACGGTTGATTGAGGTTATAAATATGACCGAGAATTAAATAAACTTGTCGCAGGTTCAATCTTTTGGTAAGACTAAATGGAAAAATTGTTGAAGTTGTTACATGTTTTTGCCTGTCCTTTAGACTCCTCAAACTTTGCTTCGAATAGCATGCAGCTGTAATTAACTATTGGTCCATTCTGTCTTATGCAAGTCGGCTAATGTGCTAGATAGTGTACCATAATGATAGGTTTTTTGTTTGGGAAAGTTTATTTGAACAAGTCAAAAAACTCCTGAATGCAATCATTCAATTAATCTACTTGCTCGTGTGGAATCTTGTAGGAAAAAAAAAAAAAAAAGTTGTTCTCAACAATGTGACCAAAGTTCAAATTAAAGGTGATAACATTAGGAAATATAAAAGAAAACGCTCTCAACAATGTCCAGCACTGCGCTGCTGACTGGCTTAAGGCATGGCCTGAGCCTCTAAGACTTTGAGCTGATAAATTTGCTGACGGTTTGTCCGTATTCGAACTGTTCAATAACTTTATTGACTTCTTCAGCTGTGATTATCTTACCGACGATCACTGCATCATCCAAAAAAGTTGTATGACCATCGGAGCAACGCCTTCGAGAATAGCATGCATAGTATCCCATGTGTTGTTCTCTGTTATGCTGAAGTATTTCAGTTGATGCAGTACAGAATCACTTGAAGAATCACACACTCACTTGAATCACGCTCTCCTTGTTATTAATGGCTTCAAGATCCGACTGCAAACTTTCAGTAGTTCTTGGCAGATAATTATCACCTAATGCTGCGTTGTGCAAGTCATGCCGGGTAATGTAACACATCCTACAGAAAAGTCTAGCCTGTGGCCCCAATAGCCCGAAAATGTTGTGGATCGCAAGCGTATCTCCTAGTACATTAGCCAAGACAGCTCTCAAAGTAAATTTAGTCTCTCCATCAACGGCAATAGTGTCACCTTTGTTAGACTCTAGTTGATATAGGTCTCTGATAAGAGCCCACAAAACTTTCTCATAGCCATATTTCTTAAGGTCTGCGGCACGAACAGATAACACTACGTAGATACTCTCAAGTGATGAATTGATCGCTCGTTTCACCAATTTCCTCTTTCCAAGTATAACTTCCTTAGGAATCGGAATGGCACATCCAGCGATACCAGCAAGATATGATAAATTTTCGTCGTGTGTTTTCACGTCTTCAAAAAAGTGATCTTCTGAAAGCCTTTTGAAAGTGATCGCGGCGTCCACATCGTTTTCAGGTATAGGGGAGGAGGTTCGGTTGTGGGCACCCTTTTGTGTTTGGTCCATAACTTTGGCCCTGGTTGATCTTATGTCGACATTTGCATAGCAATCGAAAGCTAAACTTATAACCTTACTACTAGCAAAGAAATTAATATGATTTCATCGATTTAAAAAAAATATTGACAATTTAGAAAATTTGAAATTTTTGGACATTTTCATTTCGTGGTTCGGTTGTGGGCACCCTTAGCTAAAAAAACTTAGCTAAAAATAAAGAAGCATGAATAAAAACCACCCAGATTTAAAGACAGGAGACGCTAAAAAAAACTGAAATCAATTCACCTAGCAGTGATGATGCCTCCCTCGGTGCATTAAGGAGGAATTTGAAAAAATCACATAAGAAAGGTCTAAAATAGCACTTTAGGTAAATGGGTTTTAATTTTTCATTGATTTACGTTTTATTGGTATGCATCACAGTCAAAAAAATACTGATTAATCACCCTAGCGGCAATAGTGCCTTTCTCGTTCATTTAAAAAAATAATATTTTGGCCATAAATGTTGATCCCATAGTCCGATCTGACCAATTTTCAATAGGAAACAATGGGAAAGCATTCCCCGTTGAACTTGTTGCAAGCAAATCGGTCAACGCTTTGTTCCAAAAAGTGTGTGTATAATGACTAGACATGCCCAAAGAACAAAAATATTAAATAAACTCATTATTTCGAACAATTATGTCAAACTAATTATAAAAATTGCCTTAAAACGTTATTAGAGATAAGTTAAGGGACAAGTAAAACGATATTGAATAATTTATCAATAAAATGAGGGTGCCCATAACCGAACCAATAAAGGTGCCCACAACCGAATTTCGCAGCCTTTTTGGAACGAGAAGAAAAAAAAATTTGCGCTAAAATTTTGATGGCAATCGACATTGGGCCTCAAAATAGATTAAATTTACTGTGTAAATACGCATTAGAACTCACTTTTTGAATTAAATCCTTTAATTTATGACACTTTGAAAAAGGCCAAAAAAACTTTCGTGTTGTTTTTCTTGTACGAAAAATTTATTTGTTTCTAGTTCAAAGTAGAGATGCCCATCCGGTTTGATATTGAGCACAAAACATCATGCTATTATAGCAAACAAATGACGGTTGTCAGAATGACAGCATCTCTCATCTGTCAAAAGATACATAGGGGTGCCCATAACCGAACGGTGCCCACAACCGAACTTCCTCCCTTACCTTTGGTTTCCAGAAAGTCCTGAAATGATTTACCGACATAATCCTGGTAGTCTTTCTTTAAAGACGATGTGGCTTTCATGAACTGTTGTAGTTTTACTTCAGGTAAAGATACGCCGGATCGGAAAAAGGTTATGAAGCCGTTATTTATTTTTGAAAATTCCTCAAAAGTTGAAGGTGGATTCGTCGTTCCAAGGTACGATCCATTTCCACCGTTTGCAAAGCTCTCCAAATGAGCTTCTGTTTTCGAAATTTCCTTGCTGGCTTGTTCGCATGTCTTTGGTATTGGATGTACAGCAAGTATATGCCGTTTAAGGGTTTTAAAAGTATCAAAAATGTAGAAACATTCTGAACAAAGAAAAGGTCTTTGGGCGATAATGGTCTTTTAGTTCCGAAATGTATCCGTCAACTAATTGACCACATTCCGGTAAATGACAGCGGAATCGTTATTTAAAACATCATTTAATTATTTGAATATAATTTTAGGTATATTTAGTAAAAAGCTTACCTCTAAGGAGCTTCATAACCTCCGTGTCCATCGTTTTCGACAAACGATCCATTTTTTAAAGAAATTACGCACTTAGTTCACTATAATTTCCACTAAGGCGAGGTATAAGTTCGGAAATAAGTCGATTTCACGTCATAATGGCGTCGGAAATTTTCACTCAAAATCGAATGAAGTCATTTCAATCGATATATGATTGCATTTTAAAAAATTCAGTTCAAAATTTGAGTAGTTCCACTTTTTACGAAAAATGAGATTTCCGTGAGATAAAAAGAGACGGCAATACAATTTCACTCAGTCTCTGAGTGATTTGAAACGGGCTTGTAGTCAATATGTTGGCATCCGAACCGGTATTTGGCAATTAAAGTGAGGTCAAGTTTTGAAAATTTTTGAAACTGGAATAAAAAATTACGCTCTCTTATCACTTCAATTGTAAGAATCAAAGCATCAAATATTTTCTTCCATTTTAAACACAAAAAGCAGTGCATAGAACTCGTCAATCACCAATTTATCGAATGATGATCCTTCGTTTTTAACTTCACTTTTATCTGCCAATACGGATGATATTTGCATATCTGTCATAAATGCACGCTGAAAGTGGATTGCACAATTTCTGATATATCTCACCCTCACGACTCTAAGCAGATTTGAATTACATTTCGATAGTTTCCATATCATTTGGAAGCAACTGCTGCTGGGTTCGCCGCGCTTGTGTCCAGTTGGTAAGGGCATATGTCCTGCCTACACTGTGGGCGTTTTGACCAGTGAAACACATTTTCGAAAACCGTTACATTTTTGAAGATGGAAGAAGATTTCTGCATTCGTATATCATGAGGCTATCACGATGATATTTTATGCCCAGGGAAATCGAGACAATTTCCAATCCGAAAATTGCTTAGACCGGCGCCGCGGATCGAACCAAGCCACTCTTATTAGCAAATCAGTCTCATAACATCGAAATAACATTTTCCAACACAGGATAGAAAATAAATTCAAAGGCATAAGTAAAAATGCTGTAACATGGGGCAAAACGTTCAAATACCAAAAGGTGTCATAACTAAAAATTAGTTATTCACTATTGAAATGTATCAGAAAGATTGAGCTGAAATTCTGAAATTCAAAAACAACAATTCGACAGGGTCAAGGTGTGGGAGTTGTTTTTTATATCGTTTGTGGTCACTTGTGAGGAAATGGACCGATGAAAAAAAAAACGCAATTAAAAAAAACAACGTCGCATTAATGCTGAATGTTGATATGAAGACTGCTCCAGCTGAACTTCTGTCCAATATGTCGGTATAAACTAAGCAGCAAATGGTGTAAATTCCTTTCATACCATAGCGAAAACATTCAACCTCTTAAATTTGTCCAGTACTACGCATAGTGGCCATTTTCTCATGAAACTATTATACCATGACAATGAGTGTTGTCTTAGGAATTATGAGGAATTATACGAACAAAATTTCCACCTACGCCGCTGCTTCCAGCCCACCCATTGGAGCAGGCCTAACAGACGATCATAAATTCTGCCCTGGGCTGGAAGACTAAACCGAAAGAATAATGAAGAAAATGTAGTAACAGCAACAACGAAAAGCCTCTCTAATGGATGCGATAAATATTATACGTACTTATATCGCTTTACGACCTCCTCCGGTCGCCAATGTTGGTGAGGACAACGCCAACAGCGAATCTCGCAGCCAAGGAACGGGAGGCGACCACAGACCACCCATCGTGGCCGGCAGCAAGGGGACGATGACGCTTCAAAACAGACTAGACCACCATCATATCTTGTGCTCAGCGCTGCTCGGAAGGGGTGGTGTGGGTTGTCACCGTGGTTGTCGGTTCGTTCGAGTTGGTCTTTTAAGGGCAACTGTCCACAGGAGTGTAAGTGTGGCCACACTGAGGAGTCTAATGGTCAAGTTGATGTCGTCCGTCGTTGTTCCCCATAGGTAGGAGACGGAATGGAGGACACATAAGAAATTATGGTTCTAGCTTATCCTTCCGTGTCAACCAAAGTTGTTTCGTGTCTTGTAGAATGGGGAAGGGAAAATGCCACTTTGGACACTGCGACATTTTCCTTCGGACCAGGTGGGGACAACCAAATCAAGAACAACTGTGTCTGATTTGTGTTTCTTATCTTGGAGCATGGGTTGAATGTTGAAAGATATATTCTTGGGTTGTGTTTCGTTGTAGGTAGTTAAGATAGTCACTTGGTTGCCCATAGCCTAGTCAAGTACCAAGTTTTTTCTCATTCCAAATAAGTGGTTGATGCGGTAGTACAGTACAGTAGTTCTATTTCGGTACATTCTCAAGGAATTTGCAATCTTTAATAGATTCACAATAAAGATTAATATTGTTAAGTTTCAATGATATTTTTTAAATAATCACTCTGTTTCGCATGAATCTACCACGGTGGATAACCCATCAAAAAAGTTCGTCTCACATTACGGCTCAAACAATGCCGATGTGTATGTCCGCAGAGAGTGACCATGTCTGCATGCACTGATCTAAATTAGCTCAAACTCATAAAATGACGCCTTCGAACATCGCCGGACGACCACGATAACGGTACGGCATGGAGCAAGACATTTTCCCTCAACTGTAATTAAATTTATCATTTCTCAAAAGTTCCCCAGCACTGTGGTGGGAGTGTCCGCATGCATCCACTTACGTATGCGCGTGACCTGAACCAGATTCGTTCCCCATCATGACTCATTAGCAGTAATGGCGGCCGCCGCAGCGCAAACCGCAGACTACGTTCGACGATCCACGGCCATAAAAATTGTACTGCTAATAGAAAACTGACTCGCCGAGTGAGAAAAGCGTATCATATTTCGAAAAACAAACACCGCACTCCATGTAGCCGGCGAAACAGATATTTTCTAAACATGACTGATCTTTCTTTCAGATGGAACTGTGGTTCAGGGCAAACTGTGGCGCGTAATGGGACCATGGTCACTCGAGCTCACAGAGAAATAAGCAATGAGCGTAGATCCTACACGGTGTCGAGCGGAACACGTGCACATCTGTATTGTTTACTATAACAGTGAATCTATGTTCTTTTTCAAAAATGAATTATTTCCACAAGAAATAACTTATTAGAGGAACTGTTCCATTTTCCATCTCACTGAACACATATTCATCTCATCGCAAAACAAAGAAATGCAGCACCAATCTCATCGTTTCTTTTTGGTAATACGCGTGCTTACTGCGCTGAAAAAAATCACAAAAATAAGAAACAAACCAAATTCCTTTTCATTGCTTTGTTTTTGATGGGATGGAAATAGGAGATATGGGATGAAGTGCCGAACCGTTCTCATATATAATAAATGCACAACCATTTCATATTGGAGGCTTCTTGAATAAATTATGCGCAACAATTGCAATTGCAAAAATATCTCAAAGCAATTATTATACTAAAAAAAAGTTGCAGAATTTCATAAACTTTATGAAGTGAACTAGACAGAAGCTAAAACTCTCGTAAAAAGATGCGAACATAAATTGCTGAACTAAGCGCTAACAAGTAAAATTGTAATACGTTATGTTTGAACTTGCGAACAGCTTACAATTCAAAAACGTATTTGTTTGGACGAATGTTCTTATTTGCGTAAAAGTCTTTTGTTATATGATTATAGCCAACTCTTCGAGTTGATGATCACCATGCTTATCAAAGTAAAGCCAAAGTCACGCACCGATTTGTTTGCCTTTATCGTACAGGGTTGTGGGAAAAGCTATAGTTTCACACAATAAACACTTCTTTTTAGGAGCATCTAAGAGTCAAGCTCTATGATGTCATTTGATTCAGTTCATTAATTTGAGATCATTTTTGTGTGTTTTGATATGCTCTAAACGGTACATTCTGACCTTAACCGACGATTTTGGCACAACAAGCTGCAGTCGCTGTAAAAAATGCTCCAATTGCTAGCTATTGAATAATGTTTGAAATTGATTCTTAGGTTTGAAAGTCGCGACGGAAATGTTGCGCACAACAAGCAAAGTTAGTGTCACGAAAAAACTACGAGAAAGGCAACATCACCACTAAGTGGATAAATCAGGACTTCTCGGTAAGGATTGGACACTTCTCCGCTCGACAAAATTATGCACGAAGGCTATCATAAATTTTATGACACATAGAATATTATGTATGATAAACTGGAACAATTGACTCTGATTGCACTGGCCCAATCGGGTGGGCAAGGGGCCGCTGAATTTCCATAAAAAGTCAAACATTAACCTTTGGTCAACCGGCAATGGTGCAGTTCCAGCTATCGTGTCAGTGGTTAAAGGGGGCGAATTGTGTTCCGTGAGTGATTCAGTGGGGTTAACGTGTTTTGAGTGTAGTCAGCGTTGGTCAATTCTATGAGAGCTCAATCAAATAAGAACTGATACGATCGTTAATTTCGTATTATCTAACTTTATAGGACTATCATGATTGTAGGTGTACGTTCATTCGTAGCACATTTCACCCTCTGAAACCTTTGAATTATGAAGTGGGAGATCCCCCAGCACCGGACTCCTCCCAATACCGGACACTTCCAGAAGTTCCTCCGTAATCTTTTGTACTTCATAAGGAAGAGCTATTAACAAATCCTTTACCTGTGTGGAGCTTGAGATCCCAATGTTGTAGACTTTTGCCAAAATTTGTGATTGCAATTTTTTTTTCAAAATTTCGCTTTATTGTAGGAAGTTTGAATTGAATTCTTCCTCATAATGTTGAGATGATTAATTTGAGTCATATTTTGAGCAACGATAATGATATGTAAGATATCTTGTGCACATATAGTTCTAAAATTAATTTTGGCATCGTCTCACAGACCCGCACTGTAACATTTTTCATGTGAGCGAACAATCTTTTTTTACAGCTATATTGTTAAATTTACTTTAATTGAAATGTTTTTTTTTATTGAGGTTTGGAAAAGCCACAGAAAAAAAGGAGAACAAAAACAAAAGATTGCATTGAATATGGGGAAATTTTAAGTGGGCTGTATGCACTGGCGGCGCCAGTGCTCTGGTAATGATGGGGCACCAGCATTTTTAGCGTAATTGGTTCATTTATAATTTGGCGTCAATAGTAAGAACTACAATTGGGAGTGTAAACAGTCAAGCAATTTAAATCAACTAATAAAATGTCAGGAAATTTTTATTGCATTTTATCGTCTTTAAAATGCCATGTAATCTTCTTATTTATTAAAAAGGTCTCTAGAAAATCTTCGGAATATTTTTCCAAAAACATCTAATTCAAAAATTATTTTAGGTATCCCTTCGGATAATTATTCGTAATTATTCCGAAATTTGCAGCAAAAATACCTTCCACAAATCTAGAACAAAATGTTAAGAATTGCCGAATTGTTCACGGAAGTGACAACGGAACTTCTGAAGGCATTTCCGACATTAAATTTGTCCAAGAATATCTTTAGACATTCCTTCAAGTAGGGGAACAGACGGCTTTGGCAGGTTTTGTTCTATTATTGGCAGGGGGGTTTTTGTCGACCGAATTTTATGAAATTTGGCCACAATATTCTTTGATATGCAAAGAATGTTTATGCCAAATTTGAGCATAATCAGTCATAAAAAACCCCCCTGCCAATAATAGAACAAAACCTGCCAAAGCCGTCATTACCCCTATGTTCTCGGAATTCAGTCTAAATTTTTCAACGTTTTTCTAATGAAATTTTTGAAAGAATATCTTGATGTATTGCGGATCTCTTGAAATTTTCCCATTTCACGAATTCCGTAAAGTTCTTCCGCAGTTGTCAAAGTTCTTCCGCAGGCTTGAAAGTTTTTGAAACACTGAAACAAAAACCAGATATTTGGTGTTGTCATCATAGTATGCCATGCAAAACGACAGAGAAAAAGGATGAAGTGACAGCTGCGGTAGTTTATAAATTTTGCCGGAAAAAGGAAAGCTTTCTCTGGAACAGCAATATTTCCAAAAAAATCTGGATCTATCTTCAAAATAATTTCTAGAGAACTTGCCGAAAGAATTCCTGGAGGAAATTTCGAAAAATTTCTCGAAGGATTTCACAAAGAAATTCCTTCAGAACTTCCTTCGGAAATTCCTTTAGGAATTCGTTTGGAAATTCCTGAAAGAATTTCCAGTGGAATTACGGGAGCAGATGGTATGGAATTCCCGATGGAATGTCTGGAAGCATTTCTGAAAGTATTGGTAAAGAAATTTCCGAAGGTTTCTTAAACAATTCTTAGATAAATTTTTAAAGGAATTTTCCTTAAGGAATTTTTAAAGGTGATTTATTTGAGAAGGATTTTTGGAGAAATTCCTTCATGAGGGAGTAGAAAATCACGATGGAATTCCTGAAGGATGTCTGGGTTACTACCCGAATTAATTCCTGGGGAGGATTTTGCGAACGAACTTTTGAATAAATTCATAAAATATCACCTGAATGATTACTGAAGAAATTTTTGAAACGACTCCTGAGGTAAACTTTCAAGGAATACTCGAGAATATTAAAAGAAGTTTGATGATGGATCGACTCAAATCCCGATGTTTTTATCTTTTGGCAAGTTCTAATTCCAGATTGAAAACAGGGTTTTGTTTTACTGTTGTCCGAATTTTCAAAGGACTTCCCGGGGAAACTCCTGACAGAATTCCGGAAAGAATTCTTTCAGATGTTCCAGAAGGAATTCTTTTAGAAATCTAAAAATTTATATGAAGATTGCTTTAGTAATTTGTTTAGAAATTCCATTAGGAATATATTTTGAATTTTCATTGGAAATTCTTCCGAGGATTCTTTTCATAATATCTGTAGGAAATTCGTTTAGAAATTCTGGTCTCAAAATTATTCAGGTTATTCTTCGGAAATTCTTCCTGAAATACATCAGGAATTTCTTCTAAAATTTCTCCAATTTTTTCGGGAGCTTCTCCAGAAATAATTTATGAAAATCCCCCTGTAGTTCATTCGGATATTCAAGGATTCTCTCGTAAAACCTTCCGTAAATTTTTTGTAAATTTCCAGAGATTCCTTCCAAAATTTCTGCATGAATTATTTCGGAAATTTTGTTGAAAAAAATCATCCGGAAAATGATGGAAGAATGAAAAAGGAAAGAATTCTCGAAGAAATTCCTAAAATGATTTCCAAATAAAATTTTCGAAGGATTCTGAAGAGAAATTCCAAAGGATTTTCTAAAGAGATTCCCGAAAGAATGCGCAAATAAATTTACGAAGGTCTGAAGGAATTTCTGGAAGAATAGCTAAATAAATCCAAAGGAATAACCGAAGCAATACCTAAAAGAATTCTTGAAAGAAATCCTGGAGGAAGATCTAAAGAAATTCCTGAGGGAATTTTCGAAAAAAATTCAAGACTTTATTTCTAGATTTTCCAAAGGGTTTCTTGAGAAAGTACTGGTAGAGTTCTTGAAACTTTGTAGGTATGTGTTGTAGGTACTTAAAAAAATCTATCCATAGAAATTTCTGGATTTATCTTCGATCAGTTTCAGGAGGATTTTCCGAAAAAAAAAACCCAAAACATTCCAAAAGAAGTTCCAAAACATGTTTTTAAATTTTTTTTCCCTCAGAGGTGAGCCAGCCTAGGGCTAATAAAGAAATAAAAAAAAAATTAATTTAATTTTATTTGCTAATTATCTAATACATTCATCTTTTAGACTAGGTATTCTGTGTTTTCTTAAGACTATCATCCTTATTTGCTGTGTAACATTTTTAGTTATTTTTAATACATTTCAATTGCCTCTGGCAGGATTTTTCCTCTGGTCGAATTGAATCATGTAGGAATTACAATGTTTTCAACTTAAACTAAACTTAACCTAATTTATGTTAAGGGTACAAGGAGCTAATCATTGCAATAGAAGATTGCGACGATTTTGGTCTAAAATTGGAAATTATTTTATTGGACATTTGTTACAATGTCTTAATATTAGAAATTCTATGAAGTTTGGTACTATTTTTTTGGTACTATACCACGGAGGTAACTTCAGAATCATTTTCAAAATTTTATTTGGATCAGTTTAATAATGTAGGGGAGGGACGTTCAATATGCGCCCCCTAAGCAAATCTTCGAATTTAACGATAATGGTCGAAATTATGTACTTCCGATGTGTTAACCACAAATTTAACTTACCATTTATAATACGGAATAAAAATGTGGACGAAAAACCAATTATATTCCGAGAAAACGATTTTATTTTGAAGCGCTGCATTTTCGTGCAAATTCAAACCATGAAACGAGCCACCCCGAAGCTAAAACGCACCAGCCTAAAATGTAAACAAACAGCAGTGAACTGACAGAAGAATCAAGTATCAATTTATGAAAAGTCCTATTCTCGTTTCCACTGCAATGAAAGCTTATGAAACGTTAATTTTTTTTTGCTAAATTTACGTGTAACTAGTTGATGTGTGAATACAAGATATGTTTATTCTTTAACTTATTTGGTGGGCGCATGTAACCTTGTGCATTACGGAGCCAAATCACGATTTTCTGTTCACGGTACATGTATCACGCTTCCAAGAAATTCCTGGAGTGAGATCTTAAGGTCTACATGAGTAACCAACGATCTATCGGACTGCTTCGAATGTGATATATGATCTTAGTGATACGTATAATAGAATGTGTTTACATAATAGTTCCTTGATGATCCAAGAAATCTCTGGATCAATGCCATAAAATCTATAGGAGCATAAAAAAATCGATCGGACTGTTTTAAACATGGTACATGCCCTTTATGACACATACAATAGAATGCGTACCCAGTATAGGTTCTAGGTCGTCCAAGAAATCCCTGGAATAGGCCTTTAGGTCTACATGCGGAATCAAAGATTACTTAGATTGATTCAAATATGGTACATGCCCTTCGTGATGCATAGAATAGAACGCGTTCCAAGCAAAGGTTCTTGGTCGTCCAAGAAATTCCTGGAATAAGCCCTTGGGTCTACATGCGTAACCAAAGGTTACTTGGATTGTTCCGATTATGGCACCTGCCCTTTTGGATGCATTGAATATAATATGCTCACAGTATGCGTTCTTAGCCATCCAAGAAATCTGTGGAATCAGGCCTTTTGATCTACATGTGTAACCATAGATCAATTGGTTTGATTCAAATATGCTACATGCCCTTTGTGATGCATATAATGGACCGCGTTCCAAGTATAGGTTGTTGGTCGTCCAGGAAATTCCTGGAATAAGCCTTTAAATCTACATGCGTAACTGTAGATCAAAATAGATTGTTCCAAAGCTGGTACATGCCCTTTATGATACATAGAATAGAACGCGTTCCCAGCATAGGTTTTTGGTCGACCAAGAAATCCCTGGAATAAGGCCTTAAATCTACATGCGTAACCAAAGGTTACTTGGATTGTTTCAAATATGGAGCATGCCCTTTGTGATGCATAGAATAGAATGTGTCCAAAGTATGAATTCTTGGTTGTCCAAAAAATCCCTGGAATAAGGCGTTTAGATCTACATAAGTAACCATAGAGCAATTGGATTATTTCAAATATGATACATGCCCTGTGCCTATGCACCACAAAGGGCAATTCTCTTTTGTTTTGTAGTAGATCTTAAGGCCTTGCTCTAGGTATGTCTTGGATAACCGACAACCTATGCCGTAGATACATCATATTCTATACTTTAAAATGGGCATTTACCTCATTTAAAATCCATTGATTTATCTTCGGTAACTCGTGCAGACCTGTGTGCCAATATCAAGGGATTTCTTGGATGATCAAGAACCTCTGCCGCTGACTTATTCTATTCTACACATCCAAAAGGGCATGTACCACATTTAAAACAGTCCGATACATCTTTAGTGTCGCGTGTAGATCTTAAGGCCTAACTCCAGGAATTTCTTGAATGACCGAGAACCTCTATCGCTGACTTATTCTATTCTTAACATCCAAAAGGGCATGTACCACATTTAAAACAGTCCGATTGATCTTTAGTTACGTGTGTAGATCTGAGGACCTAACTCCAGGGATTTCTTGGATGACCGAAAACCTCTGCCGTTGACTTATTCTATTCTACACATCCAAAAAGGCATGTACCACATTTAAAACAGTCCGATACATCTTTAGTGCCACGTGTAGATCTTAAGGCCCAATTCCAGGGATTTCTAGGAGGACCGATAACTTCTGCCGCTGACTTACTCTATTCTACACATCCAAAAGGGCATGTTCCACATTTAAAATACTACGAAAAATCTTTAGTAACGCGTGTAGATCTTAAGATTCAACTCCAGGGATTTCTTGAATGACCCAGAATCTCTTACGATGGCTCATTCTATTCTACACATCCAAAGGGGCATGTACCATATTTAAAACAGTCTGATTGATCTTTAGTTACGCGTGTAGATCGGAGGATCCAACTCCAGGGATTTCTTGGATGACCGAAAACCTCTGCCGTTGACTTATTCTATTCTACACATCCGAAAGGGCAGGTACCATAACTGAAACAGTCCGATTGATCTTTGATTACGCGTGTTGATCTGAGGACATAACTCCAGGGATTTCTTGGATGACCGAGAACCTCTCTCGTTGACTTATTCTATTCTACACATCCAAAAGGGCATGTACCACATTTAAAACAGTCCGATTGATCTTTAATAACGCGTGTAGATCTTAAGGCCCAACTCCAGGGATTTCTTGAATGACCCAGAATCTCTTACGTTGACTCATTTTATTCTACACATCCAGAAGGACATGTGCCATAATTGAAACAGTCCGATTGATCTTCAGCTACGCTTGTAGATCTTTAGCTCTTACTCCAGGGATTTCTTGGATGCCAAAAAAATCTATGCTGAAAAAACTCTATTCTGAGTAGTCTCAGTAGTCACGTCTCGTTTCTCACTACTCATATCTCATTTATCAATTGTCATATTCCTCTTCATGCGTTTTTACTGCTCATTTCTCACTCAAAGTATCTCGCTTATTACTTCTCACCTTACTACTTGCGAGACTACTTGCTTCTCGCTTTTCACTGATAACATCTTATTTCGCACTTCTTACTGCTTGCCTATCGCTTCTCACTTCTCAATACTTAGTGGAATTTTCAATTGCTACTTATCCCTTGTTGTTTCTCACTTCTCACTTTTCATCACTCATAACTTTTCACTCATCACTTTTCACTTTTATTTTCACACTTTTCAACTCTTACTTTTTTACTTTTTGATTGATAATTATTTAAAAATAAATTATTATTGGCACACGCCCTTCTCAAACTATAACATCCACAGTCAAGCACATCAGATGGGCGCGTTTTATCCTGCATGCAGAGGTTTTATTAAAATGTGTGTTTTTCTATGAAAAATGCAGTAAAGTTAACTTTTTAGTAACTTGGCACAATCTTTACTAATTTGTTTTTCCAGAAATGTGCAAAGATTATTGAAAACATGTTTTTATCTAGTGGAAAATCCTTAACCCTTTATAAGGCAGTGGCAACTATATAGCCACCAACAAATTATATGTTTTTCTATTTATTAACAAGAGCTCTAATTATTATTTTCTATGTAGTGACTTTATTGGCCTAGTAATCCTCCAGATGAATTAAAGCCATAAAAAAATTGCAAGGTCAATTTGAGAACAGTTTTTTTACGAACAGATCGTAAGTTTCGAGTGGAAGAAGGATTTCCATTTATAATTCGATAAAAAAACGAATTTTGAATCTCCTGTGTTAGATTATGGCGTAATTAGCGTGAAAAAAGCGTTGCCTTTCTGTATATTTGGTTTCTAGATGTTTGACGAAAATGTGTTTTTTTTTCACCCTTGGGAACAAAAGCGAATTTTTTTTTCACTTATAATGCGTTTTCCGACTCGGACTCTTCATTAAGAAATGTAACGTGGCTTGATTTGACTGGTTTTACGTAAAAACTAATTTTTAAAAATCTTTTATTAGTGTTGTTGGCTGTTTTTCCGCATGCCAGGCAGTGGCAACTTTATTGCCACAAATGTTGTCCCGCTTGCCGGGCAGTGGCAACTATTTTGCCACCAATTTTTCAATGTTTCTGAACTGTTTAATGTATAACAAACATACATTTGAGTTTCATACCATATCAGCATTATGTCCTATTGTTGTTTTTGTTCATTTATTGTTTAGATTCGTCTGCCTTATAAAGGGTTAAGGGAACGGAAGCTTAAATTTTATCAAAAGGCGGAAAAAACAAATTTATTTTTAAAAACTTTATTATAGATGTCTTGACTATTATTTTTAATTTGTTGATCTAAAAACATGTTTAGGCGTCAGCTGCCATTGGTTTTGAAACTTAATTTAGCCTATTAACCCAGAAAATGCAATGGCTCGTATTAGCTGACTGGCGCATTTTAAACCTAGTTCCCCTACAGAGGAAAATTAAAATTAATCAATTTTACAATCAAACCTTCCTAACAAACACTCTCAAATGCTTTCTCTATATCAAGAAAAGCAACTCCAGTCGAAAAACCTTCAGATTTGTTGAGCTGAATTAAATAACTGATTGGTGGTTGAATGCCCATGGGGGTCTAAAACACATGTTTGCAGAAATTTAAGAATGTCGGAAATTCATACAAAATTTTATTTGTAAACTCCGTTTAGAATTTCCTTTACGAATTCCTTTGAAAAATTTTATCAGGAATACCTACGGAAATTGTTTTTGGAATTCTTTTGGAAATTGATTTAGGAGAAATCCTACAGAAATTTCTTCAGAAAATCCTTGGAAAGTCCACATTTGTTTCGGAAATACCTTGCGAAATTTCTTCGAAAATTCCTTTAGAAATTCCCTCGGAAATGCTTCTAGAGATTCCTTCAAGAACCCCTTTGCAAATTCTATAAAGAATTTTTCCGAAATTCTTTTAGGATTTTTTTTCCAAGAGAGAGATTCTAGAGATTCCATCAAGAATCCCTTTGCAAATTTTATAAAGAATTTTTACGAAATTCTTTTAAGAATTTTTTCCAAAATTCTGATAGAAATTCCTTCGGTAATTATTTTGGAGTTTTTTTTTTATTTCTTACGGAACCTCTTCAGAAATTCCTGTCTTTATGAATGTCTTTATGAATTTTTTTGGAAATTGTTTTAGAAATTCCTACCAAAATTGAATTTGGAACTCCTTCGAATTTTTAAAATGATTTTCATCCGCAATTATTTCAGGATTTGTGCAACCAAATTCTTCCAGTAATTCCTTAAGAAATTTCTTCCGAAACTATAGAAAGAAAGTTTTGGGAATTCCTGCGAAATTCCTCTTAGGAATACTTCATAATTTCACCCAGGAATTCTTGAGAAAATTAATTAAAAATTCCCCCGGAATCGAGCCGCCTCAGGATTGCTCATATCCTCATCGTCCATAATAAATAGCTTCAACTTCCAAAGAAGTGACAATTTCGTGGATCTTAGAAGGTCGGTGGCTGAGCTTCTTAACAGAGATTTCCACAACTACGAAGACAAGTTTACTACGGATAGGTCGGTTTCGGTACGTGGAATCGGCATTGGGGTCACCGAGACCATTTCTCAGACAGCCTCCCGAATATGTGCAGCATCTTATAGGCATTTATCGTCACCATCTACTCGTCCAAGGAAACTCATCCTCGTCCTGTTTGACTCTGCCAGCGTCAAGTCTAAACACCCCTGAAAACAAAGCATCTTTGAGAACATGCTTCCAAACACGACCTTCGCACGGATTCCGCGGAACTGCGGAGTACCTGGCAACATAACGACAGATCTCTTTATCGGAGACGGACATCAGATCCAGCGTTTCACGTCATCCTCCTCGTTGACGTCAAAACCGTATACCGTCAGAAAGTTAAGAGAACCACATTGGCATAGACAGCCTACCCAGCTCGAAAGCTCAGCAAATCATCTCCCAGCTCTTATTTAACCGGACACACGCGGCTATCGCATAACTCCGGAGAGTACCTACGGTCGGGTAATTTGAACAGTTACAGAATTTCGTTTCCGTTCTGATTTCTCATGACCGGAGGTAATAAGAGGCTTGACCATGACTATTGGGGTAAGTCTCCTGTCTCAAGCTATATCAATTATCTCCGGTGAGCAGCGCACTCAAAGTAACCTGGACCTGTTTTATTAGCTTAGCTTGATTGACTGTACACATCGTAGTTGCTAGTCGTGATTGGCCGAGAAACAACAAATATGCACAGTTCACCAATTGAATAGCCTTCTTGGGATTAAAAAACTATTCTCACTGTACATGATTTGGAGTTTTATTAATTCAAGATCAATAACGATGCCGGCTACGTTCTCACAGTCAATTTAGGAATAGGAGAAGAAAATTGGTTCGACACTCATTGCTACAAGAGACCGAGCAATCCTCTACATCTCCGTGAGCGCTACGGGAAAGGAATAGCTGATAAGTTGAGAAGGTAATTCATGGGAAGTCACTTGGGTAAGCGACTAAATATTTATTGTGAACGGAAATATTTTGAAAACACGCAGACGAAATCCGTACTTCAAATCATTGCAACTCGCAATCAATGTGCTTTGTTTAATAAGCTTCAACAACACGATCGATCCCGCAGTGATAACTTTTCTGCGTTCTCCCGGACTAGCATCAGTTCGATCGCACCTTGACGTCATCTAGACCTGTTTTATTGCCGTCGAAGTTTACTTGGAGTGCGACTTTTCCTGGAGTTGGATTATTTTAACATTATTGTTTGTTATGTTACGACGTAATTTGTTTTCTTGTCGACCTTTTTCATTCATTAACCAGTTTTATTCAAATTTCAAATTGTTAGCTTTACCTTACTTTAAACCAATCTAAAAAAATTCAAAGTTTTCGATGGTCCGCCCGCTTATTCCATTTTATTTGTAGCAGGGCGCTACTCTGGACAAAATTGTTTCGCTGGGGATCAACTCATTTGAAGTTGGAAATTGTGTGGATCTTACCTAGATCTTTTTCGTATTTCGAAGCAAACTAGCCTTATTTACGATGAAGACATCTAAGAAACCCATCCAGCTTCTTCACAATTTGATACCCATTCGAATGCAGAAAGCGGCGAAAAGATTAGAATTTCTTGGCCTTTTACGAAGTCATTTTATTCGAAGTTATTGGCATTTTACTCAAGCCATTATAGTCAGCCAACGTTGCAAGGCAAATTTCTGAAGCATCTCTAAGAGTAGCGCGTGAAGAATTCCTGTTTGAATATCTAGACTCGAGGAATAATCTCATTGATTGGTTTTAGGAAAAACAAACTTCTTGGAGAATTTTCCTATTTCATGTGAAACGAATCCCAAAGTTTATGATAAGAATCACACAATTCTACCAAAGCCGTTTGCCACAGCTGTTACTCACTGGCGGTGGTGGTGATTCGTGCTCCTCGAACTGTCAAACTATGTGACTTGATCGGCCAAAGCAAGGAAACCTAAGAACTCTGTCTCCAAAATTATTGTTTCTTCTCCCATTCAGCAATCAGAGCAGCATCCGGCGCCCACACCGACGACGGCGTTAATTAGTGGCACCGTTCCGTTCTACAGTCTGGGACTCGAACTGGAAGGAATAGATGCGAAAATGGTGACTGCTGTTGTGTGCCATCATCACTGCGAAAGAAGGCAAATATAATTGACGTGACTTGAATTTTGAATACTCTCTGATGTGAAGCGAACGTTGGAGGGTGGAAGTTGAGAAGTGATCACTTTCGCGTGAATCGCGTCCTCCGTCGGTGATGAAGCCGGAGGAAAGAGTTCACCCTTTGGAAGGGGTAATTAATTTGTTTATTATTATTCATAAATTTCTGTGCTCACTGGGTGCGCATTGTGAGACTTAAAGTTCTCTAATTTTTCTTTCCTGTTTCGGGAGGGAGCCAGGCGAAAGTTTATTGCTTTGATGATTATTGTTATTGTGGAGCATATTTCATCCGAAAAATTGTACAGATTCGGATGAAACCCCTCGGAGTTGACTTGGGGCTTCGGAAAGGAAAGAAAAGGTTCGACACTTCCAGGTCGCTAGGCAGAGGTGATAATAGTGCGGCAGATGTATATAATTTGTCTTGGAGGAAAACTCTGCCATAAATCCGGAGTCCGTACAAGCTCGACCCGTCACAAAAGAAAGCTAATTTCCCACACCCAGCCCGGTAAGTAATTGACGGGTAGAAAAACATCGGAAACCCCGTTGTCTTCCGATTGCCACAGGCAACCGAGAACCGCTCCGAAATGAGAAAGCCATGGCCTCGTGGAGGGAAGAATGAGTTAATTGGTTTTATCAAAACACGCTTATCTCCTGGGCCAAGTATCTGTTCCGCAGTAATTGAATTTCCATTTCCGAGTAGCCTGGCAAACACCAGCAGCAATCATCCCTGAAGGCAGGAAAAACAGTAGCAATATGCTATTCAGTGGCAACAATTGAGGGGGATGATTACAGGAAACCGTTTTCGCGCTCGCTCGTGCTGGGAAGTAAACCATGGAAGAAGACACATTCAGGCCAGAGACAGCAGCGACGACAGCGATGTAATTTTGAGGGTGCTGAAAGCGAGGGTGATTCCTCTTCCCGATTCCGAGCTTGGCACGTAGTGGCCGGAGGGTGGACCGTCAAAATATGTTTTGAATTTATTCAGGTTTTAGGAATTGAACAAGTTTCATTATTAAAGTTTCCAACTTATACAATTGACATCCTTTTGAAATTATGTCCCACTTACGCCGAAAAGCCTGCCACTGTGGTGTCGTTGTCATCGTTCCGGTTTACAAGAGCCAAGTGACACCACCATGTTGCGGGAGGAGACACAAATTGAAGTGATAATTTAGGTAAATGGAAGTGATGGGTTCGTTTGTCGCGACACGGACGAGCACAAGGTCGCCACTTCCGACGAGCGAGTGTTTGATGTTATTATATTGAATGTGAACAGATAATTGCTGGTAATTGAATGGCTTCGCGAGGGAGTGCGTGTTGACCTGAACTTGTTGAATGGTTGTTATCGGAGGGAAACCCAAATGTAGATTATTGGGTTAGATTAAAGATGACGTTATTTGGGGCTACGAATTTTACTCGACATTCGAGCTCGATTACCCTTTGCACCTACGCACGGATAGTGTCACTTATCTGTAGATTTGCTTCTACTGATTCGATCCATTTCGAGTCATGATGAATTTGACCACAAAACAAGTTGATTAGTAGGGACGCAATGGAATAATACTCTCATCTGCATTCCAATTGCGCCACAATTGCCTTTCTTTATCAGCCTAATTTTGCAGCAAGACATTCTCGTCTACCATCAACATTAATATTTTGATTTCATTTTCCCAAAAGAACAAGTACTGATACCATCTACAATTGAACTCCAACCAGCTAGCGAATAAGGCAGGGTAAGTGAAATTCATCGTTTAGCCGTGTGCCTCGCAATTGTCCTGGTAGCCGCCCAACGTCAGAGAAATCTATTATGACTATTTCACTAATTAGTAACAAAGTATAACAGGGGTGGTGTACTGATGGATAATAAATTATCATACAAAGCACTTTTTGTGCGAGCGGAATGTGAACGGGAAATTAGTACCGGAAGTGGAGACACTCACCCTGGGTGAATGCTACATCCTGGACCTGGCCTTTGATCGGTGTGGATACTGAGGGGTTGTGATAAAGAAAAACAGATCGATAGAAGCTACATAGTTCCACAGTTAGAATTTTTCAGATTTTCTTTCGTCGCATTTAGAAATTGTCACGACCACCACGAAAGCCTAAATAGACAGTGATTGACAAATTATCGAATGTCGAGGGCTAATTGAATCCAGGTAACAATTTGTTTTGAGTTTTATTTCACATAAGAAAAGCCGTTATTATTACTTTAGTTTAAAAAATATGGTAGGTGAGGAGGTTCGGTTGTGGGCACCCTTTTGTGTTTGGTCCATAACTTTGGTCCTGGTTGATCTTATGTCGACATTTGCATAGCAATCGAAAGCTAAACTTATAACCTTCCTACTAGCAAGGAAATTAATATGTATTCATCGATTTAGAAAAAAATATTGACTATTTAAAAAAATTGACATTCTTGGACATTTTCATTTCGTGGTTCGGTTGTGGGCACCCTTGAAACCTTAGCTAAAAATAAAGAAGTATGAATAAAAACCACCCAGATTTAAAGACAAGGAATAGTTTATTCATTCTAAAAGCCAGGAGACGCTGAGAAAACTCAAATCAATTCACCTAGCAGTGATGATGCCTCCCTCGGTGCATTAAGGAGGATGTTAAAAAAAGGTCTAAATAGCACTTTAGGTAAATGGGCTTTAATTTTTCATTGATTTACATTTTATTGGTATGCATCACAGTCAAAAAAATCCTGAAAAATCACCCTAGCGGCAATAGTGCCTTTCTCGTTCATTTCAAAAAATAATATTTTGGCCATAAATTTTGATCCCATAGTCCGATCTGACCAATTTTCAATAGGAAACAATGGGAAAGCATTCCCCGTCGAATGCAACTTGTTGCAAGCAACGCTTTGTTCCAAAAAGTGTGTGTATAATGACTAGACATGCACAAAGAACAACCCAAGTAACAATCTCAATGCTTCGAAGATTTATGCTAGTTTTATAGAGGTTTTATTACGGCATGTAGAAATGCTTAAAGTTTTATTTTGGTTTTATTCAGTTGTCATTTAATTAGATCCGCAAGAGTACTTGAGAACTACGTTTTGAATTCCAATATAAAACCACAGCTCTTTAGGTTTTATAATGCTCCTGTGTTCCTCCTCAGAGCTAAAAAATGGAACTGACATAAAGCCAGCAGTTAAGTTATATGTTGGTTTTGATCAAGACTTATAAAAGCTGCCAAGCTTCGTAGAGTCCTGTATAAAACCCACATAAAACCTTTACTCCAGAAGAAGACCTGCATAGGAATACGAAGCTTGAAACTACTACTATGGATAGAAACTAAATTTTCAGCACAAATTGTTTGACCCACGGAAGTTTTTTCATTTCGCTTTCAGTCGAAAATTAAAAGAAAAACATTAGCAGTTTTTTCTATGTCGTGAATTATGTAGGGGAACTGTTCCAATCTCCATCTCACTCACTGAAAATACATTCATCTTATCGGGAAGTAAAGAAATACGGCACCAATTTCTACGCTTCTTTTTGTCAACATGCGAACTCCTGCTAAAAAAAATCACAAATCAAATACCTTTCCATTGCACTGCTTTCTATGGGATGAACATTGGAGCCATGAGTTGAAATCCAGGAGCAGTTCCCTTATATATTTAGGTCGTTGAAAAAACTGTTCAAACAGCATTTGCTCATGAGGGGTATGAAAATATGTATTTAATCCATACATGGTTTGTCAATTTAACACGAGTAAAACACTTTTATGGTACAAAATGTACCATTTAACAATTGCCACTATATGCTTTTTGATTGAAATACTTATTTTTAAAAGTACTTGCATTCGATGCCGAGGGCAGAAAAAGTTTGTTTATGATTTTTTTATATCTGTCTACATTGTCATGTTGTCATTATATATAAAACTACCAAGCTTTAGGTTTGACCAAGATAAAACTTGCTAGTCGTAACATGGTCTTGAAAAAGGCCAAGATAAAACTTCTAGGTGTTTGAAATGCCCAGATAGGGCCAGTTCAGGAGTGATGGTTATATAGAGGCATTTTTTATGCAATCAAAGTTTTATTCGAAAAAATGTCGCCGATATGAAAAAAATAATGAATTTCATAATCGAAATATCATGCAAATTTCTGTTTCACCTTTACATCGGTAAAATTGGACATCCTAATAAATTTTAGGAACAATGCTTTGATTATTTGATCAACCAAAGTGGTTATTCATTGAAATTATTTTTAAAGTAATTAACTAAGGCAATTAATTAAACTTGAAAAATTCTAAATGATAACGAATCAACGAAGCGCATTGTTAAAATACTGATTATTTATCATGGTTTCACCATGAAAAATCCCTGGCATGCCTTCAAACATGCATAGAACACTCAAAGCCAGATATGAACTTTTATTGAACTGGCTGATAATAATTCTTTTATTTTTGTTGTTGACATGTAATCCACGTATTGCAGGAAGAAAAGCATATTTTTTTCGAGTACAAACAAAAAACAAATAATCAACCTGAGAGTTGACAACTGTTTCATTATCGGCTTATTTGTTGTTGTATCATAGTCATGAAGTGGTTGTATCATGGTTATATAGTGGTTCTCAAAACCACCAAGTCTAGAGGAGGTTTTATGTTGCATGTTTTATGTGAGACTTGAAGTATATTATAAAACCGTTGGTTCTGAACTGGAACGCATATTAGGTTTTAATGATTGCAATAAAACTGGGCCAACTGGCTGTAACATGGTTTTATAGAAATCTACAGGAGGTTGTGGAAACTGCAAGGACTGCATGGATGGTTTTGAGATTAGGTTTTGAAGAACGCTATAAAACTCTGATACAACCTTAATTGTTACTTGGGAAAAATATTAAATAAACTCTGTTGACGCGCAAGACAGATAGACCCTTTTTTGATGTACGGCGCCTCCGTAACCTACCACTACATTCAGCATCAAACGTCGTCGTATAGATGAACCTGTCAAAAGTATACGACAACCCGGGATGACTAGCAGAATATTGTTGATCGAAACAGCAAGCATTGTAATCACGTGAAACAAATTATTGCTAAATTATTCAACAGTTTATATTAGTGCCTAAATCGTAGAAAATACCATACCAATTGAACTCCAGCAACCTCAGAGTTCGTTAGAAGGTGAAGTGTAATTAAATAGTCCTATAAATATTCTTATGTCTAATAGTGCGATTACTATTCAATATTCCTAGATAGATTTCCGCACGTATTATATTCTCCAGAAGTGAATTTAGGATGAACAGAATTTTCTTATAGTGAAAAAACCGTGAGTAATAGTATTGAATTAGTCCACTCAATGAGGTACTGTAATTCACCTTGTATAATAATAACAGGCTTTCAACGATAACCCCGAAGCAAGTGTAGGTTTAACAGCTACTCGCTCTATATCAGAAAACTTAATTGTAAGTGAACCGAATTTGTACCTATTAATGTGATTGAACATTCGATTAATCTTAAATATAATTTCAGTCGAGCCGCGCTACGCTCGGGCTACGAAAAAGTTTAACAAACTCATTATTTCGAACAATTATGTCAAACTAATTTTAAAAACTGCCTTAAAACGTTATTAAAAATAAGTTAAGGGACAAGTAAAACGATATTGAATGATTTATCAATAAAGTGAGGGTGCCCATAACCGAACCAATAAAGGTGCCCACAACTGAATTTCGCAGCCCTTTTGGAACGACAAGAAAAAAAAAAATCGCGCTAAAATTTTGATGGCAATCGACATTGGGGCTCAAAATAGATTAAATTTACTGTGTAAATACGCATTAGAACTCACTTTTTGAATTAAATCCTTTAATTTATGACACTTTGAAAAAGACCAAATAAAACTTTCGTGTTGTTTCTCTTGTACGAAAAATTTATTTGTTTCTAGTTCAAAGTAGAGATGCCCATCCGGTTTGATATTGAGCACAAAACATCATGCTATTATAGCAAACAAATGACGGTTGTCAGAATGACAGCATCTCTTATCTGTCAAAAGATACATAGGGGTGCCCATAACCGAACGGTGCCCACAACCGAACCTCCTCCCCTATGTATGTAATATGTATGTATGTAGTTAACTACCATTCCAGCTGGAGCCTTGATCTGCATGTGGTTCTACAACAGTAAGGCCGAATTTCAATATCATTTTGAATCCAACATATTGTTGTATGAAGGGCCAAAAATGGGGGTGGTGAATCAGAGAGCATAGTCGAACGTCGAACGTGCATATTTTTGTTTAAGTCGCATTTTCTACAGTCCCGAGAGAGAATGAGAGATTAGGATTGAGTGAAAATCGCTTGTGTTGGGAATTGAATTAAAGTATGTCGGAGAAGCAATCGCTGTGACTGGAATGCGTGCTACACCTCGTTAATTTAAATCAAACAAAAGCTTTTTCAAAGGATATTTAGCAAGAATAGGTATTTTTCAAGCAGAAGTGAACCCAATCCAGTATTACACAGCCCACACATTTCAGGAAAAGTTGCTTCCTGTCATAAATATCAATTAAATAATGCAGTCGTACGCATGTTAGACCGGAAATGGGGATAATGAAATAATCTGTGTGAAAATCAGACAGCTTCCAAGAAGTATTCGACAGGCGAATTCCGAGAACTGGGAAAGCATTCAAATTACATCCCCATATTCGCTACTTTATTGCTCACCCGTTAAAAAACTCCGATCGCATTCATCCAAGTGCTGTTGTTGTCCCCAAAAACAAAATTCAAACTAGTTGTCATCGCCTGCTACATAATAGATTAACACCCACTTTTCTTACATATATTATAATATCTTATAAGTCTACGAGACCCTGCGGCTTGCATTCCTCGTAAACGCAATAAAATGCATTCTCTTCTAACCGCAACATAGTCCAGAAACAAAAACAACACAGATAGAAAAAATCACTGAAATTTACGCCAAAAATCATGCACATAAATGGAACGCCATTATTAGCGTAATTCCAAACGGGATATAGCCTAAATGTATACAATATTTGACGTGAATCGTCAATATTGTATACAAGTTGTAAGCAATCTTGTTAGGAAGAGGGCCATTTCAGCGTAGAATAGCGTAAATTTCCGCATGTCAAGATTTACGCGCTGTTTATTTTTCATTATTTTTTTCTGTGAATCCTATATGGTCAAGCTGTACCTTACTATGACGGAGCGTCCACAAATAACGTAACGATTAGCAGGGGAGAGTGGGTTGAGCAAAGTGTGACGATTTATTTTCAGATATTTCATACAAAAAGGTTGACATAAGAAGGGGGCGTCGAACGTGCCCAATTTTTGCGTTACATAATCAATGGATCTTCCCTAAGTACTGCTCATATCAAACCTGAAACTATCCCATGAATTATCAGATAAATCAAACATTAAATCGTTACTTCAGGGTCATGAATCAATCACAATATGCCACAACAAATCGTTAGCAAGATAAAGTTCGTTAATAACAGTCACGATGTTTGCAAGCGCACTTGTTGTTTGACATACGCACACTTCCTTCCAAAATGAACTTTTTTTTCAAATACAAATATTCTTTCTTCATCCATTCTTACCACCTCCAGTAAATTATTTACTCCACAGTAAAGCCACTAGCCAGAGAATGACGTTTATTTAGAACTCCTGCTAAAAGATATGATTATGTGTGCATTTTTTATGATGAAATAATTTGTATTTGAAAGTATTTGAAAAAAATACTGCTGTCGTATTATTCAATTCCATAATCTAACTTCCTTATTCCTTCATCATATTTGCCTTGGGTTTCGTCGATTCAACTGTTCACTACGCTCTACGCTCAAACTCTACGCAAGCTTGACGTTAAACCAAATTTGTCTTCTTTTTCACTAATATGTTACAATGTGTAGTAGATAAGACAGAAGATGCTAGAATAAATAAAACATATTAAAAATAACTAATGATATACTCACCGATTGCTTTGATTCTGCACTAATCCTAGGATAATTCGCTTTGACGCAGCCGCGCTGTTACCATCTAGCGGTGACGGACGTGTGCGTGAAATCAGTGTTTCAACATGGTGAAGTATAGGAAGTATATTTTAAAATGGTTTTAAAATGTTATTAACAGTGATATATTGAAAACTTTTAAATACATACATAGAGTTAGAATTTTGAAAAACTACATGTTAGGCTCCTTATCTACTACACAATGGTTAGTAATTTTCCATTTTATTTAATTCATTGGGCTTCATTTAGTTCAACTGTTTGCATTGCTTTGTAAGGAACGGAAACTCTACGCAAGCTGTATTGGTCATGAGCTGAACTCGACGCAATATACAGATTTGTGTTCAATAGCCTTTAATTTTACATCCAACTTTTTCTTGTACGCAATATTGAATGCAACTCCATAATAACGACGACCTGTAATTTTAAAAAGTGATGGAAAATGAATCGAACGGAGCCTTTTTGTTACATCATATATGCTATAACATTTTTATACTGTGTACCACTAGAAACTACCAACGAGGACGAGCTCGGTGGTCTAGTGGCTACCGCTTCTGCCTTATAAGCAGAAGGTCGTGGGTTCAATTCCAGGCTCGTCGCTATTGTACTTTGTATTTCTATCTTAGTTCTTTCTGTGTTTCACGTTCTATCAAAACGATTCCTTCTGTTATAACCCTCCACACAACCCCAAAAAATCTCCCGTGGCACCTACACAGAAATAAATAATGAAAAGTAAACAGCGCGTAAAACTTGATATGCGGAAATTTACACTATTCTACGCGGAAATGGACCTCTTCCTAACAAGTTTGCTTACAACTTGCAAGCAATATTGACGATTCACGTCAAATATGGTATACATTTAGGCTAAATCACGCGTGGAATTAAGCTAATAATGGTGTTCCATTTATGTGCATCATCTTTAGCGTAAATTTCAGTGGATTTTTCTATCTGTGTATGAGAGGTCGTAGAGTTCTCTGCATCTTTCTTAAGTAGGTGTCCAACTAATCATCCTTCCCCTTCCTCAGCATTCGCAAGGACGTGGCCAGGACAGGTCTCGACTATTGGAGAGTGCATTGCTTCCATCTAAGAGTTAGTGATCAATCCCAAATCAATATCTGTGGTAACGGATGAAAGTGATGCTACTCTCATACAATAGTCTTGGTTTGTACCACCTACGAATTTGTGCGAATTGCTCAATGCTAATGCTAATGCTAATGTACCACTAGAAACTACCAATGGTGTCAAAACCAACAAGCACAAGCGTCTGTCACCTCGTCTGCTCTTCTCTCGACTGCCAACCCATGTGCCCACTCATATTAGGATACCACACTGTGTGGCACATACAAAATAAGGTGCAATAATGTTTAATATGATTTCGAACTTATTCGGAAAAATTTCGCTTGTGTGTGAAAATGGCACTTTTTTATGATAGATTATTATTAAAATTATTTTTGGACATAGATTTTTTTCGACTCACAAAGTTTATAAATCTGAAACCCAAGAATCATTTCGAAACCTAAAGGATTTTGTTCAGAATTTCGAAAAGCATAAACAAGAAGTTCGAGCTACCAACCGGTAAGTCAAACTCAAAATAATAAAAATCTTAAAAAATTCACGATTTTTCTTGATGGAATATTCAAAGTTTATGCAGTTTCGAATGTCTAAATTGTCATCAGAATATATTTTGGAAAATTCTTATGTATTTATCGGAGCTGAAGTCGAGAGGTCATTGGGAAGAAATATGGAAAAATCTTGCTACTAGGGATCCCCTACATAATAAATGTTCCACACACAAAGTCTTTTGCAGTAGGTATCAAGCAGAGATTCAAATTTTTCCATTTTGATTCAAAAATAAATATTTTTATTCAAAAAAAAAAAAAAAATATATATATATTTGTAAGAAAAACATATTTGTTATTAAAAAAATTAAAACCTTGTTAGTTTTGGGTTGGGGAAAGTGGGGTAAGATCGCCAAATGGGGCAAGACAGCCAACATTGGTTATGACTTAAGTGAGCATTATTTTCACATTATTATTACGAGGGATGGTTAACAATAATGTAAAAGGGTTATACAACTGAAAACGCACTCTGTCAACCTTACTTGTTCTTGAAATATTGTTTTAAGATTGTTTAGTTGAAATTCGAATTTTCTTATAATTTCGTGATCGCATAATTTAAGATTTGAAGCCTAAATTTCTCGTTTTTCGGCACAAATTGATATTTACCCAGGCTTTTATATAGCTATAGCCTATCTACATTAACAATCCGAGAAGATTCACAGTAATTATGATCGATTGGATTGGATGTCAGCTTGGGGCGGTATTGCCAACTATATTAGGGACAAGGTCACCTCAAAGATTAAGAATCACCACCCCTAACCCTTAAATGTATTTACAAAATCAAAACAGTAAAGTAAAACGTCATTTGTAGCACCACACATGTTCCACATAGATCTCAGAAGCACATATGGTCGGGATTCAGCCAAAACGCACCAAGCGGCTTTTTGACTGACTTTTGAAATTTTGTTCTTACAAGGACAACGGAAATCGTTTCATATCAATTCAAGCGTACATTTGCAATAGGATATCCTCATTTATTGGATTGAGGGATATCCGATACGCTTTGCGATCAATCAAATCTGCTAAACGAAAGTTTGGGCAGAAAAATGGGTAATTGTTCGTTGGCGCTTGGTGCGTTTTGGCTGAACCCCGACCATATATGACCAGATTAAGTCACAATTAAGTTGCTAAATTTTCAGAGGACACTCAGAACATGGTAAAGACCTAAAGTTTTCGCTCTGGAAATACCCCAGGGTGTTGATTTATAGAAACTATAGATCTAAACTGAAGAAACCAAAATATTCGGGCCAATTTGTTCAAAAACAGTTTTTTGTTGTTTTCTCGATATTGTGTAAAATGGATATATGCAGTTTCTCAAACAAATGATTCAAATATCATTAATGGTGTTTCGTGCACGAATGAACAGAATTCGAAGGAGTTAAAATTGTGTAGGATTGGGATGAAAATATCAGACTTTTATTGAAAAGATGATTCAGAATAGTTCAATTGATAAGGTGGAGAGTTTAATAGTTTTTACAAAAGGGTTTAAAATAAGCCTTGTGATTATATTTATACTCTCAATCACCTGTGTCCGTCCTGCTTGCATCACTATATACCCAATTGAATCACTGTGACACAAAACCCTTTTCATTATTCGCTGTTCAAAATCTAAGAAGCTAATTTGAAGGCACTAAGAATTTGCGAACAGCTTTCGGGCCAAAAATTACTAAGTGGTAATTTTTCTCTAAATCCGTCATTTCATGTCCGTTTTGAATATAACGCTTTCCTATGGATAAAGCTTCAATTTTTTCAACATTTTTTTTTCATTCCAGAACGATGCTCTTAACTAAACCTAATCAATAGTTCCAAAATAGTTGAAAATAGTGACTTTTCCCGAGAAAAAGTGACTTTAGTGACGTGAGATCGAAAAAAGATAATTTTTAGTGGCAGACCAGAAAAAAGTGAACAAGTCACTTAAAAGTGACTCGCTACCGGGCATGTTATGTCTACATTTGTCATATGATTCTCAGGGTTCTTTTATAATTTGAACCTCAAGTAACCGTATGAGCGTATCAGGCTTTGGGACAGAAGGTCAAAAGACAAAAAGTCGAAGAACAAAAGGTCGAAGAAATAAAAGGTTGAACACACAAAAGGTCGGAGGAACAAACGGTCGAAAGGACAAAATGTCGAAGGGACAAAAGGTCGAATGGACATGAGGTCGAAGCCCAACATTTAAAAATTTATAATTCTGTACACATGACTGAGACAAAATATACGACAAAAAGTTTGAAGGCAGGTTTCTAAAGCCAAATCTAGCGCATAACATTTCCCAGAGAATTCTCCTTTTGTATTTCATGGGCAGTTATTAAACTAATTCTCGCGCTTGGTTTCATAGGGGCGTAACTGTATTGATCGATTTCTCTTAATCGATCTTATATATTGTTAATGACTCATTTGTTTCAAAAGCTACAACCGTAATTATTGATTCTGGTGCAAGATACAATCATCCTTTACCACACCAAACCATTAAATCATCGACAAACTTGAGCAATTCGGTACAATAATAAAAAGAAAACATCGACGAAGAAAAATAGATCTATACAGTTACGCCCCTATGAAACTAAGCGCGAGAATTTACAGTGAGCATGCAGCAGCCATCGCGCGATCATTGTATGATTTTTCAGTTTTTGGGACGGTGAAACTGAATAATTAGCATTTGTTAGATTGTGCACTTGTAACACGTGTAGCTTCTATCAAAAAAAGCACGATTCTCCATAATTTGCAGAAACCACTCGGCGAGCATTGTATGGAGTCTGCGAGTGCACGTTTGAGTGAATCACGGCGTTAGTTGTGGTATCTTTAAACGCGATCTCCTATACATTACCTTCCCAATCAATACAAATTTTCTTTCCAATGTCGATCATGAAGAAACAGAAGATTGTTGGTGCCTTTCTCGTGCAAAAAATAATACTAAAAAATAGCGTCTAATAGCATAAAAAATAATGTTTTGGCCATAACTTCTGATCCCATAAGCCAATTTTCAATAGAAAACAATGGAACAGGATTCCATGTCAAATGGAACCTGTGGCGAGTAAATCGGACAATGCTTAGTTTCCAAAAGTGTGTCTATAAAATTTGTACACATACACACATATAGACATCACCTCAGTTCGTCAAGCTGAGTCGATTGGTATACAATACTATGGGTTTCCAGGCCTGCTATCAAGAAATCAAACAAACTTGGAGTGATCTATACCCGAGCAGGAGCGACGACTTCAATAACAGAAATTGGTATGATTTAGCCTTGTAAAATACCAAAAAATAATACCAAAAACTTATATGCAGAATACTTGAGGCATACCATGCTTAGGTATTTCAATAATATAACGAATAATAACAACAGGGTGGAGTAATACTACAAAAAAAGAAGATTTTTTCAACTTTCAAACTTTTTTTTTCTAAAAGGTGCGGGGAAAGGAAAATATCATCGCAGTGGAGTCATCAGTATTATTCTTCAACCTGGATAACTTCAACGACTAACTCGGACATAGTTGAACGCAACGGATGTGTTGCGAAGTTGTTGTTTGTAACAAACTGGCATTCGGCTGGTTCTGCTGGTTACCACAAACCCATCACAAATATCTTCCTCTTGTTTTCCAGTTGAATGTCTGTCGTTTCCCTTTCAAATGTCTTCCTCTCTGTATTGTTTCCCAAGAAAATGTTAGTTCGTTTCATTACAGAAGTGAAACATCGCCAAGAATGGCAACTATGTGAACATCAGCATCGTTATTACTTAAATACCCTAATTTCCCTTCCTTCCCTACTGTATTATTGTATTCCATAACCAAATCGCGAGTCTTTCAGTTCCCCAAAACAAACATTAGTACATAAAAATCATGAAAAATTGTTATTAAAACATGATTTTAACTTCGTAACGCTTAACGGCAAATGAACCTAAACAAAAACTAAGGTTAATTTTTTAAATTTTTTTTTGCGTTGTGGATTTAATAATTTCATTCATTTATTTAGTTAACATCTAAACAGATAACACTGAATCAACAATTTGACGCCACAATGCACGGTTCGAGGCCGCATCTCTCCATCCTCGGATACGCCCCACGCTCGCCAAGTCGTTCTGCACCTGGTCTGCCCATCTCGCTCGCTGCGCTCCACGCCGTCTCGTACCTGCCGGATCGGAAGCGAACACCATCTTTGCAGGGTTGCTGTCCGGCATTCTTGCAACATGTCCTGCCCATCGTACCCTTCCGGCTTTAGCAACCTTCTGGATACTGGGTTCGCCGTAGAGTTGGGCGAGCTCATGGTTCATTCTTCGCCGCCACACACCGTCTTCTTGCACACCGCCAAAGATGGTCCTAAGCACCCGTCTCTCGAATACTCCGAGTGCTTGCAAGTCCTCCTCGAGCATTGTCCATGTTTCATGTCCGTAGAGGACTACCGGTCTTATTAACGTCTTGTACATGACACATTTGGTGCGGTGGCGAATCTTTTTCGACCGCAGTTTCTTCTGGAGCCCGTAGTAGGCCCGATTTCCACAGATGATGCGCCTTCGTATTTCACGACTAACGTTGTTGTCAGCCGTTAGCAAGGATCCGAGGTAGACGAATTCCTCGACCACCTCGAAGGTATCCCCGTCTATCGTAACACTGCTTCCCAGGCGGGCCCTGTCGCGCTCGGTTCCGCCCACAAGCATGTACTTTGTCTTTGACGCATTCACCACCAGTCCAACTTTTGTTGCTTCACGTTTCAGGCGGGTGTACAGTTCTGCCACCTTTGCAAATGTTCGGCCGACAATGTCCATGTCATCCGCGAAGCAAATAAATTGGCTGGATCTGTTGAAAATCATACCCCGGCTGTTACACCCGGCTCTCCGCATGACACCTTCTAGCGCAATGTTGAACAACAGGCACGAATGTCCATCACCTTGTCTTAGTCCCCGGCGCGATTCGAACGAACTGGAGTGTTCGCCCGAAATCTTCACACAGTTTTGCACACCATCCACCGTTGCTTTGATCAGTCTGGTAAGCTTCCCAGGGAAGCTGTTCTCGTCCATAATTTTCCATAGCTCTACGCGGTCTATACTGTCGTATGCCGCCTTGAAATCAACGAACAGATGGTGCGTTGGGACCTGGTATTCACGGCATTTTTGAAGGATTTGCCGTACAGTAAAGATCTGGTCCGTTGTCGAGCGGCCGTCAACGAAGCCGGCTTGATAACTTCCCACGAACTTGTTCACTAATGGTGACAGACGACGGAAGATGATCTGGGATATCACTTTGTAGGCGGCATTAAGGATGGTGATCGCTCGAAAGTTCTCACACTCCAGTTTGTCGCCTTTCTTGTAGATGGGGCATATAACCCCTTCCTTCCACTCCTCCGGTAGCTGTTCGGTTTCCCAGATTCTGACTATTAGTTTGTGCAGGCAAGTGGCCAGCTTTTCCGGGCCCATCTTGATGAGCTCAGCTCCGATACCATCCTTACCAGCTGCTTTATTGGTCTTTAGCTGTTGAATGGCATCCTTAACTTCCCTCAAGTGGGGACTGGTTGGCTTCCATCGTCCGCAGAACTGACGTAGTCATCTCCTCCGCTGCCTTGACTTTCACTGCCTGTACTCTCAGCGCCATTCAGATGTTCCTCGTAGTGCTGCTTCCACCTTTCGATCACCACACGTTCGTCCGTCAAGATGCTCCCATCCTTATCCCGGCACATTTCGGCTCGCGGCACGAAGCCTTTGCGGGATGCGTTGAGCTTCTGATAGAACTTGCGTGTATCTTGAGAACGGCACAGCTGTTCCATCTCCTCGCACTCCGCTTCTTCCAGGCGGCGTTTCTTCTCCTGAAAAAGGCGGGTCTGCTGTCTCCGCTTCTGTCTATAACGTTCCACGTTCTGCCGGGTACCTTGCTGCAGCGCGACCGCTCGCGCTGCGTCCTTCTCCTCCAGAATCTGTCTGCACTCTTCGTCGAACCAATCGTTCCGTCGACTTCGACCCATATACCCGACGTTGTTCTCCGCTGCGTCGTTAATGGCTGCTTTAACTGTACTCCAGCAGTCCTCAAGAGGGGCCCCATCGAGCTCACCCTCTTCCGGCAACGCTGCCTCGAGATGCTGCGCGTATGCAGTGGCGACATCAGGTTGCTTCAGTCGCTCTAGGTCGTATCGCGGCGGTCGTCGGTACCGAACATTGTTGATGACGGATAGTTTTGGGCGCAGTTTAACCATCACCAGATAGTGGTCCGAGTCGATGTTAGCGCCACGATATGTCCTGACGTCGATAATGTCGGAGAAGTGCCGTCCATCAATCAGAACGTGGTCGATTTGTGATTCTGTCTGCAGTGGTGATCTCCAGGTGTACCGATACGGGAGGCTGTGTTGGAAGTAGGTGCTACGAATGGCCATATTCTTGGAGGTGGCGAAATCAATTAGTCGTAGGCCGTTTTCGTTCGTCAGCCGGTGAGCGCTGAACTTTCCAATAGTCGGTCTAAACTCCTCCTCTTGGCCAACCTGAGCGTTCAAATCTCCTATGATGATTTTGACGTCGTGGCTTGGGCAGCTGTCGTACTCACGTTCCAGCTGCGCGTAGAATGCGTCCTTATCATCATCAGTGCTTCCGGAGTGTGGGCTATGGACGTTGATTATGCTGAAGTTGAAGAACCGGCCTTTGATCCTCAACCTGCACATTCTTTCATTGATCGGCCACCACCCGATCACGCGCCTTTGCATATCGCCCATCACTATGAAAGCTGTTCCCAGCTCGTGTGTGTTGCCGCAGCTCTGGTTTGATTACCAATAAACGTTCGCACCATTGATCCCTTCCAACAAACCTCCTGCAGCGCTACGATGCCGAATCCACGGTCCTTGAGCACATCGGCGAGTATGCGTGTGCTCCCGATGAAGTTGAGAGATTTGCAGTTCCACTAACCGAGTTTCCAATCGCTAGTCCCTTTTCGTCGCAGTGGTCTTCGCCGATGGTTCCGGTCCGTACTCTCTTGTTGATTGTTCGTTGCTTAAGATTTTTAAAGGCTGGCTTGCAGGGCCTGACACCAAACCCCCTAAATTTCCGGAGGACCATTCCTCCTTATTTCCGGTGGACCATGGTGCACAGTTTCACTTAGAGTCCCTCGCTGGCACTCGGACGATGATCAGCCGCCCCTAACATGGAGAACAGTCGCTGTTGTGAGCCGATCCTGACATGGAGAACAGACGCTCAATAAGATTTGCACCTCCGGAGAGGAGCAAACCCCCCCTTCCCTGTCAGCATACGACCATAGTTCCCACCGGGGTTGGTTACCCGATCTTCCCTAAGGTTGCTCGTATCCCGGCCAGCACCGCGGGGAGGTAGGGATAGGAGTTGCTGGGTAAGAGGCTAAGGACCGCGAGATGGGGTCTATTTTATTCCTTCAGGTACGCGAAGTACCAATGGTACGCTTTACCCAGCATTTGCCGTGCCGATTTAATAAATGTTTGCTTTATAAATGCCTTAAGTTCTTAAGTAAACGACGTTGCATGTTTTTTTGCCTTTCTCGTATACAAAGTATAAGTAAAGGCTATAGCATCACTTCACAACCAAACTTTTGATAGAAGGATCGGAGACCCATAGTGTTATAAACCAATCGACTCAGCTCGACGAATTGAGGTGATGTCTGTATGTGTGTGTGAGTGTGTGTGTGTGTGTGTACAAAAATGTGAGACACACTTTTTGATATTTAGCATTATTCGATTTGCTCGCAACAAGTTGCAGTCGACGCGGATTGCGGTCTAGTTGTTTCCTATTGAAAATTGCTCGATCGGTCATTGCGTTTCAAAGTTATTGAAAAAACATTGTTTTTCTGCCAAGGGTCCCCCCCTGGGTAAAAAAATTTCAAAGGCGAAAAATGTTTTTTTTTTTAGAGATTGCAGCAATGCACTCAAATGACCGCAAATGCATATGAATTGAAGGGAAAAGTTAAATCTACCCCCCTAAAGTTCTATTTCGACCTCTCTTATGTGTTTTTCTTATTTTTTTTATGCGCGAGAAAGGCACCGCCAACGCTAGATGGATTGATCTGGGTTTTTACCATCATACAAGTGTCTGGTATTAAGGAATCGAAAAGGTCACTAGATGAAATGCGATCGTTATGTTTGTCTGCATAAAATGAGAGAATTGATCTTAAATTCAAACTCACTCACGAGTATTTATTATTTGAAAATGGTTTAGATTTCTTAGCTACGAACAAAAATTATACGCGGTTTTTTACAGTCTACTCTGTGTATCGTGTTTGGCGTATTAAATTCCTTATCGAGGGCTTCTTCCCCAGAAACTTGTTCCATTCGTCTTATCAATTGTATTTCCTGTTCAATTCAAGTAGTATCCAAGCGCGCAAAAAAACTTGAAAAGATTTTTCATAATTTCCCATAGTTCTGGATTTCGGCGCCCCCCTAAGGCCTGGTGCCCTTGGCCAACCACACGCTACGGCGCTGACCATGCTTATTCTGTTCAAAATCTTGGCGTTGTTGTCCATGCCTGACTGCCATGCCAACTGACGTTCAAGTAACACCAAGAAGAAGTCTAGAAGAAAAATATTTTTTTTTGAAAATTACAAGGTAAATCTTCCCCGATAAAGTTCTTCCAAAATTGTACATTCCAATTAAGCAGGAAAAAAATTCGGAAGCCTAACGTACTACTACGTACATGGCTTCCGAATTTCAGACACTGATGAAAAGGTTTGAAAAGTACGATTGAGTTGATACCTTTGCTGTAGGAGCTGAAATTAAGGCGATAGGTCATTGATGCGCATAAATAACAAGCTACAAATACTTGTACATAGTACAATTGCGTTGATATTGTTGCTGAGGGCATTACGGAAGGCGTGATTGATTCGGACGATCATTTTATTCAATCTCCAGGGTAATTCGGAGATCTCAAATGAGCTCATGTACGACTGCCAGTAAACAATATATACTTGGAGGACATAATTAGTTTCACGCTGAGGCTGAGAATACATTGAAAGCAGAGACTGATTCGGTAGACCGTTTGATCAACACTCCAGAACGATTTGGATATGCTGGAGTGGTTCCACTGGAGTGTATTTTTAGCCCACGCGCTCCTGTGGCTCTGGTGTGTATTTTTTTAAGTTTGACATGACATTTAGAAAGTTCAAATATCCCTCTATTAGTTGAACTTATTTAGCTAAGATTATAACACCGTTTAGATTGAGTAAAATCAAAGAGCAGAATTTTTAGCACTGAGTGTAGGACAAGACCGCCTGTTTGAATTGACGTTCACAGTAATTGTGCTCGTGATCATCGAAGGATCGACTGGCCTAGATGCTTGAAAACTGACCAGCTTGTGAGTTGCTCAAGTTTTCTACCCAAGGAGGAAGCACAAATACCAAAGTTGATTACACTTTCCATACCTAAAGTATATGTAAGCACAGATAACAGACATTTCACCTCGAACAAAATTTCTTTCAAAACATGTGTATTCAATCGACCCGATCGACAACGTCGACATTGCAACTTTAAACCCCATTCTCACAGCGCGTTGGTGCTGCTATACTCTTGTACGCAAGGCGATACTAGCGCGCAGTGGCAGTTTTTGATGCTGCTAGCTTAGCTTAGCTTATGGATCCTGTACACCTCCGGTGGTGCAATAGGGCCGACTTGAAAGATCTCCATCCTGAGCGTTGCCCGGCTATCGCTTTAACCTGTTGCCAGGTTAGATTTCGGTCGACTTCTTATATTTCTTTATTGAGGCTTCGCCGCCATGAGCCTCTGTGTCTGCCTCTGCTGCGATGTTCCGCTGGGTTCCAGTCTAATGCTTGTTTACAGATTTCGTTTCCACCCCTACGTAGAGTGTGGCCGACCCAGCCCCACTTCCGATCCCGAATTTCTGTTGCTATCGGCCTCTGGTGACTACGACTATGGAGCTCGTTGTTTGAGATCCAGTTGTGAGGCCACCAGGCCCGAATTATATACCGCCGGCATCTGTTAATGAACACCTGCAGCCGTTGAGTGTTCTCCACTGATACACACCATGTTTCGCTAGCGTAAAACAGCACAGATTTCACGTTAGAGTTGAAAATTCGTATTTTGGTGCGTTCACTTATCTGCCTGTTTTTCCAGATATTTCTTAAACTCGCAAAGGCAGCCCTTGCTTTCTTTATCCGTGCGCCTATGTCGATCTTGGTACGCCATTTGGCTACCAAGATATTGGAAGCTTTCAACATTCTCCACTGGTTGCCCGGCTACTGTGAAACTGGAAGGAGTCACCGTGTTTACATCCAACGATTTGGTTTTGTTGACGTTGATGACTAAACCTGCCGAAGAGGAGCGCTCGGCAAGGTCGTTGAGCTTACTCTGCATATCAGAGCGCCGTTGCGCGAGGAGCGCAACATCATCCGCCAATTCGAAGTCATTTAGGTGCTCCATGGTTATAGGCTGCCACAACAGCCCGCGGTTTGGTTCACGGTCAATCGCATCTACCAGAATCTCATCGATTACGATGAGGAACAGTAACGGTGATAGAATACATCCTTGCCTTACACCAGCTACGACCCGGATAGGGTCGGACAAGACCCCATTGTGCAGCACTCTACACGAGAAGGCCTCGTACTGTGGCTCGATGAGGCCGATGATTTTCTCAGGAACTCCCTTGCGTCTCCGGGCGCCCCACATATTCTCGTGAATAAGACGGTCGAAAGCTTTTTCGTAGTCAATGAATACCACGTACAGGGACTCTTGGAATTCGTTGATCTGCTCCAGAATGATGCGGAGCGTGACAATATGGTTCACACAGGATCTTCCGGTACGGAATCCAGCTTGCTGCCGCCGGAGAGTCGCATCGATCTTCTCCTGAATCCGGGCTAGGATAATTTTGCACAGAACTTTGAGAACGGTACACAGCAACATAATACCTCGCCAGTTATCGCATATAGTCAGGTCACCCTTTTTGGGCACCTTCACTAAGATACCTTGCATCCAGTCGACCGGGAAAGTTGCGGTGTCCCAGATATTACGAAATAAACGATGCAGTAGTTTAGCGGATGTCATGGGGTCAGCTTTGAGCATCTCGGCTGATATGCGGTCGACCCCGATGCTGCTAGCGCCGAATAATAATTACATAGCGAATATTTTCAAAATGATCAGTACAAAGAATATCACAACCAAGTAAGTGCAGCTGAAACGTCTAACTCAACACATGTACCCTTGCATGTACCAATTGTTCACCTTTTTAACGGTGCATTCAAATTTTTGAAGGTGGTCGATCGGAAACCGATGGCGATTTCGTCGATTTAGCTTGTGTTGGACGTTCGTACACTACCGCCATCTGGTTGCCGATTGGTCATTCACAATGCATTTAGCATTGGCGATAATTCTAAGCACAGAGAACAGACGTTCTTCTTATGTTTATCTCACAATTGTGTAAAACTTTGTACTGACAATTTTGAGGTATGTCGTTATGCCCCCGTTGCGCGGTGCTAGTGTGCTAAGAATGTTAGTGAAAATTTTCCGTACTTTACGTTTTAGCGCTAGTGATCATTCCGAATCGTCACTAGAAGGCAGCATCACATTGTTTACGTAGTGTAAGCCAACGCCATCGCTTGGTGAGATTGAGTTTCTATGTCGGACAGACTGCGTTGGTGGCGCTAAAGAGCTTTATACCCGTTTTCAACAAAATTTGATATGAGCCTCCATGTCTGTTCTCTGTGTTCTAAGTAAGATGTCTCTTTCTCTGTGGTAATTATCTTGGCAGGTATTGAGCTGATGATTGTTTTCGATCGTCTATATTTAGCGTTTTCAGGGTGTTAATGATTACATTCACATGTAGGTACAAAAGAAGAGCACATGGATGTTAATCGATAAATTAACGTCGTTGATTAGCGCCGACTTCGATTACGATAACAGACTTACGATGACGTTAAAGTGAGCGTTGGATTTATCGATATTGTTATCGAGTATTAGTTAATTTGTCGCTGAATATTGAGTTAAACAGTCAAATCAAAGCAAGTTTGTTTTAAAATCTTTTTTTAGAATATTGCAACGCTCATAAATGTTTTGAAAGTTATTTAGTTAAATCAAATATACGTGTTATTGAAGAATACCTTACCAGTAATTTGATGCAAATGCTAATTGAATCGAAGCAACAACACAGGACTCTATTTTATTTTGCTCCGAAACGTGACTTGACTTGTTGGAGCAACTGAATCACACTTTAATGCAAATCATTTCATCCAATCAGTGGTTGGGCTAATGCTGAGAAATTCTAAAGGCAAGCTAATTTATCCAATTCGATATCCATTATTATTATTTGCCGTGGAATCTCTGCCAAAATTATGCACCCACACTGTATTCAAGTAATCAAGCAACTATTTCATTACAAAATTGTCGATTTAATTTAGGTTGAGTTATTATCGAACTTCGAACATTATTGAATTGATTAATCGTTATCGTAGCAAACGATAACGTCGAACACAATCAGCTTTTTCGGATGGGTGTATCAATTGATGATGAACCGCTTCCAACGCATTTGCTTTAAGGACAATTCTTACGGAATTTAAAACTAAAAGCACTCGCGCACACGCGCAGCTGTCATTTTTATTATTTCACGCATGCTGCGACGCAGCAAAGCTGAAATATTAAAAATGAAGACGGGATTACATTTAGTTTTGGATTCCGTGAGGATTGTCCTTAAAGTATAGCGGCAGTGCAGCAGTTGAATATTTCCGAAAAGCCCAATATTTTGGTAGAATTTTGGGGACAGCTCAGGAATAAAAGCCGTTTGACCTTGCGTTTGACTGAGACTGAGTCGTGGCCGTCACTGTAATCTATGTCTTTTTTGAGATATACGAACCCTCGGTTCTAAGGCTTGTAATCTGTTAACTAATAAATCCGCTGAAGGGGTATCCAGTTGACCGAGTGTTATATCTTTTGAGTGCGGAGAAGTCATCCCGAGTGTTGCTTCTAAAGGTGGTAACCAATGCGCACGCGACTCATCCATAGATTTGCGTCCCAATATATTAAATACGACTGATGTGCCCGAGTTTTACCAGACCGACGTCGCTTATAGCTTTTCACATTCATTTCGTATTTCCACCCTCGACATTCACGTTTTACTTCAACCAAAGAAGTGATTCGTTTTGGATCGTTGTTTTTTCTTGTCTTAATATTTTTTTCCTACGTTTCCAAGTGCTCAAATATATGGCATGGAACCGGCGACTGCAGTCTTTAGGAAGCGCACACAAATGGCGCGGAAAATGTTATTTACGGTTTTAATTAAACAGTTTTTTTGCTTCAATCTTAGTTAATTGGTAATGAAGGATGAAGGAAATATATTAATAAGTTATCGGAAGTTTGAGTCTTCCCGAAGCCAATGTCGATAATGGGGGAAGTAAGGACACTGCCACTCGCTGCGAAAGATGTTTCAGTTTTGTTCCCCTCACCCGTCTCACCGCTCCAAAACCGTGATTTGAAGAAAGCAAAGCAGGAAACGAACCAGCTGGAATGGCTTAATAATTTTCCACCGAACGGCGCACAGTTTTTCAGTTTTTTCCTCGACACCATACATTTCGCATTTAAATACACGAGCAATTAACTTCTCGTTTTCATTTTCACCACTCCCGTATCCTTTTTTGTATATTTCCATATTGGGGGTTCTGGTACTTTGGTCCTCAGCCGTGACTGGTTAGCACCATAAAGCTTTCACTGCCAAGCGTCGTCGCTGACTCTTGGAAAGTGTGAAAATCGAAGCATTTTCCAGTACTAGTTTGCTCCCATTCGAGCAACAGTGTTGGTTGGTCGTTGGATGCCAAAGTGCCGACGCCAGCCCAGCGATCCGTTGTTGGACGCTGCCTGCCAGTTAGTGCTTGGGCTTTAATGCCGCAGGAAACACAACTCAGCTGGCAAATGGTCAACCACTTCACGAAAGGGATATTAGCGAGTGCGGATTTGGAGCTTGCCTGGCAGGGGCGAACGGAACTTGGAGGACGCGGATGTGGGAAGAAGTGTGAAATTGAATAATTTTTAATTGGGACTTGGCGGATTTTACTTGGTTGATTTTTGACAGTTTGGTTCTTCATTCTATTTTGAATTCAAAATTCATATCAGTTATTCTTTTTACCTTTCAGAATATATTTTTGTTTAATTAGACATACATTGTATTGAACGTCTTTAGCTTATGAATAGCCTTTTACGCAGTATCATTCTTAAAAGCGCGACCAGTTGAACTGTTTTTTTTATGTTTGGATGCATCACTGCGAACAGATATTTCACCTGTTGTGCAAGAGACTCTTGGTATTGGAACAGTCAGTGTGGTGGAGGAAGGAATTTTCAGAATTTTATGCTCGCAGACGAAATTATGAGTTTTAGTATAGTTTTAGCAATTGAATTGAATTCTACTAATTTGATCAATTCACGTCTAATTCAAGTCTAATCTAATCGAATTCTGATTCCAGCTTAATAGCCAGATCATATGTTCAAGAAAAATGTTGTAGCTCAATTTATCAGAGAGTCCGTTTCTTGCGAGAAATATTAACAGATTTTAATCGGAGCTACGAAATTTGATTCACGGACCAGGTGCGCGCTGTTTAACAAATTTCAGTTTAAGATTCATTCATTGACAATGACTTGTCTTATCTTTTTGCACAGCTTCGTACCATCCATTAAATGGCGTTGTTGTTACGTCGATTTTTGTTTTTATTTCTCAAAGAGGCAAAAATATAATTTTGTAAACTGTAACTTGATGAAACAAATCTATCGCAATTAGGATTTTCCAAGTAAAAAGAAGGCCTCTATTCAGTGGAATGATGTCGGTTCCAAAAAAATAAAACGACTGTCCACTCAGTGGCACCAAACAAGATAAGAGACAGTCGATTGTGTTTACATTGACATAAAACGTTATACTTTGTAGCCGGTCGGTGAGTATGGGCTTCTTGGCCATACAAAATACGAGAACCGCAGGCCTTCGTCAAAGCACCGAACGCCATCCGGATACGCGAGCTACCCGTTCTGGATGTGGATCTCTTTGTAAACATCGTACTAATATCAAGCTGACGCACATTTTGAGGGTCCTCCATCTCGTTGTCGCAGCGCTCGTTGATATCGGAAGACCGCACTGTCAGCACAATCACCGAAAAGAAACGAGTTGGTCAAATTTTATCTGTTTTGGAAAGAAAAAGAGTTGTGTATAAATAAACAAGAAAGAATATAACGAGCTGGACTGCAGAAGATAACGTGCAGTCTGTACAAGTCAGTACTTCAAAGGCAAATTACGAAGCGCGTGCGGATGAACAAAATTTTCCACTTTAAGTTATCTGAAATCGGGTTCCATCGAAAACTGCTACCGAATTAAGCGGTTATTGTAGCGTCGTAAAATCGTTTTACGGCTTTTTATGGTTCGACCAGATACCACTCAAGGGGTATGACAAGACAGAAGCGTCACCTGTGATATGATAAGACGATGGCACAGCTCCCTTTGCAAAAGATAGGAGAGTGCTTTTGAAATTGATTTCGATTGAAATTCTTCACAAATGAGTGAGCTTCGAACAATTGCGACGCCTAATGTATTCTCGATTAATCTATGGCAGTTTTATGATGATGAATGATCATCCCATCACCAAAAAGTCCCAAAATTCGGCGTAGCTGTCCTCGCTGATGATAACGAAAAAACAAATGAACTTGTGTCTATCGATGAGTTGGATTACACGTTATCACTGATCCGGGACATTAAAACAGTCTTTCTAACAGCAACGTCAAAAGCTTTCCATTAGCCATGAACTTTGATCCACGGTGTTGATTTTCTCGTACTAACGCGATACGTGACTTACCTTCATAGAATTAATTCAAACGACCAATCTATTGATGTTGAAAACCTATACTTATCACCATAAAAAGCACCGCTCATAAAACATGCTAACCAGTGTCAACCGCTAAGCTTGATTGATTGTTGTTGGCGGGGTTGAGTTTGCGTAAATAGTTATGACACGCCGAATCCTCCACCGAAATGCACCAACCTTTGTACAGACACCGATATCGGGATTAGCAGATTGACTGCCGTTATCGTCATCGGAACAGATAGGATGAAGTGCTTATCAACCTGCCCAAAAATAACCGCTCCGATAGTCGGATTTGATTTCCTACTAAATGCGTCTATTTGCGCCGGGAATGGTCCAATCGCTCCAGGATCACGTTCATCGTTCCAAAGCATGCCTCCATCGGAGACTTATCGTGGTGAGTTGGTGAAATACGGGGGCTTAGGCCCGTGCTTCGGCCACCGATAAGCCGCTCCAGAAGCGAAGTCGCGTGATTAGCTACCGAATCGACTGTGACGTGGTAACTAATCAATTATGGCACAATTAAAGTGTCATTCAGTGTGATAGCAGCGTGCCCATCCCTATCGCTTAACTAACAAACATTCCTGTCGAAGTTTCGGGCTTCCGTTTTTTTTGGTATCGTACCACTGCGACCGTGGGCACTAATCCAAAGCCAGCTGACTATAGCGAAGAAGAACCCAGTAGTGCGACTCCATATACGGGTGTGTATTGCCTTATCTGTGGAAAGATATGTACACAGAAGTCGATTTCGATAAGGCGCCGTTGTACATCATTTGGGTAAACATTTGCATTGACAGGCCTGTTGTCTGATTGATAGCGAGATTAAGGTTTACCAGGAAATATGTCACTCGTTGTCTAATTTGTGTCAGTACCAGTAGTATGCACGGAGTGACATTTTCGATACAAAGCATTTGAAATGACATGAATCTTATAAGTTCTCAATATTCTTGGGATCACAATTTCAGACTTGTTTGACTTTCAGACTTGCATTGATTATCTTTTTCACAGAATTGTACGCTGATTTGAAATCAATGAAGAGATTATGAACGTTGTGCTCCCAGAATTGTTCAAGCATCATCCTTAGGTTAAATATCTTATACGTCGTTGATCACTTACGGTGGAGCAAAGGGCCGACTTGAAAGATCTCCATCCTGAGCAATGTCCAGCTTTAACCTGTTGCCAGGTTAGATTTCGCCGTCATGAGCCTCTGGGTCTGCCTCTGCTGCGATGTCCCGCTGGGTTCCAGTCTAATGCTTGTTTACAGATTTCGTTTCCGCCCCTACGTAGAGTATGACCGACCCAGGCCCACTTCCGATCCCGAATTTCTGTTGCTATCGGTCTCTGGTGACAACGACGATGGAGCTCGTCGTTTGAGATACAGTTGTGAGGCCTTCTTCTTCTTCTTCTTATTGGCATTACATCCCCTTACTGGGACAGAGCCGCCTCGCAGCTTAGTGTTCATTAAGCACTTCCACAGTTATTAACTGCGAGGTTTCTGAGCCAGGTTACCATTTTTGCATTCGTATATCATGAGGCTAGCACGATGATACTTTTATGCCCAGGGAAGTCGAGACAATTTCCAATTCAAAAATTGCCTAGACCGGCACCGGGAATCGAACCACCCTTAGCATGGTCTTGCTTTGTAGCCGCGCATCTTACCGCACGGCTAAGGAGGGCCCAGTGAGGCCACCAGGCCCGAATTATATACCGCAGGCATCTGTTGATGAACACCTGCAGCCGTTGAGTGTTCTCCACTGATACACACCATGTTTCGCTAGCGTATAACAGCACAGATTTCACGTTAGAGTTGAAAATTAGTATTTTGGTGCGTTCACTTATCTGCCTGTTTTTCCAGATATTTCTTAAACTCGTAAAGGCAGCTCTTGCTTTTTTGATCCGTGCGCCTATGTCGATCTTGGTACCGCCGTTTGACGCCATTTGGCTACCAAGATATTGGAAGCTTTCAACATTCTCCACTGGTTGCCCGGCTACTGTGAAACTGGAAGGCGTCACCGTGTTTACATCCAACGATTTGGTTTTGTTGACGTTGATGACTAAACCTGCCGAAGAGGAGCGCTCGGCATGGTCGTTGAGCTTACTCTGTATATCAGGGCGCCGTTGAGCGAAGGAGTGCAACGTCATCAGCCAATTCGAAGTCGTTCAGGTGCTCCATGGTTATAGGCTGCCATAACAGCCCACGGTTTGGTTCACGGTCAATCGCACCAACCAGAATCTCGTCGATTACGATGAGGAACAGTAACGGTGATAGAATACATCCTTCCCTCACATCAGCTACGACCCGGATAGGGTCGGAAAAGACCCCATTGTGTAGCACTCTACACGAAAAGGCCTCGTACCGTGCCTCGATGAGGCTGATGATTTTCTCAGGAACCCCCTTGCGTCTTAGGGCGCCCCACATATTCTCGTGATTGAGACGGTCGAAAGCTTTTTCGTAATCAAGGAATACCAAGTGAAGGGACTCTTGGAATTCGTTGACCTGCACGTTGATTGGATCTGATAAAAACCTGCCTGGTATTCGCCAACGAAGAACCCTTCAAGCGATTTCAGTCTCCCGGAATTCGGAATCTACTCACGTTTTGAAGGACACGAAAAACGTTCAAAAACTGTCACCTTTTTTATTTCACGCATGATGTTACTCAGCAAATCTGGAATAACAAAAATTACATTTGTGCGTTGCTTCTATTGAGTGGTATGTCTTTGAAATCTCGAGTGGATTTAAATTTGTATTTCGTGAGGCTTAAACATAATCTTCTTCTTCTTTTTATTAGCATGAGCACTTCCACAGTTATTAACTGCGAGGTTTCTGAGTCGAGTTACCATTTTTGCATTCGTATATCATGAGGCTAACATGGTGATACATTTATGCGGGGCAGCAGGGACTATGTCCAAGGACTTGACGATCTTGATCTACGTTTCTAACTATCAAACCAGCCACGCACAATCCAGAACACGTTATTTCGGATGATCGCGCGATCGTTCTGCTTACTTCGCGGTGTTGAACTTAATCTGTAGATTAAAACACACTTTAATAAAGTTAAAAAAAATCTGCGTGCTTCTTGAAAACACCTCAAGGAATTCTCGCTTAACTTTTCAAAAGGACCTAAGTAACATTTTTTTCATGAATTATTTTGAGTACTGCAATCAAAAGCTTTCATGTTGTTCTGTTGATTGCGCTATTCAAATTAATTCATGAAAAAAAATGTTACTTGGGTCCTTTCGAAAAGTTAAGCGAGAATTCATCCAGAATTTTTCCAGGAATTCATTCTGAATTCCCCCCGGAATTCATAATGAATTCCTTCCAGAAATCATTCATTTAAATTTATTCGGAATTCCCCCAGGAATTCATTCTGAGAACTCGTTCTAAATTCCCCCAGGAATTCATTCTGAGAACTCGTTCTAAATCCCCCCAGGAATTCATTCTGAATTCCCCCCGGAATTCATTCTGAATTCCCCCCGGAATTCATTCTGAATTCCCCCCGGAATTCATTCTAAATTCCCCCCGGAATTCACTCTGAATTCCCCCCGGAATTCATTCTGAATTCCCCCCGGAATTCATTCTGAATTCCCCCCGGAATTCATTCTGAATTCCCCCCGGAATTCATTCTGAATTCCCCCCGGAATTCATTCTGAATTCCCCCCGGAATTCATTCTGAATTCCCCCCGGAATTTATTCTGAATTCCTCCCGGAATTCATTCTGAATTCCTCCCGGAATTCATTCTGAATTCCTCCCGGAATTCATTCTGAATTCCTCCCGGAATTCATTCTGAATTCCCCCCGGAATTCATTCTGAATTCCTCCCGGAATTCATTCTGAATTCCCCCCGGAATTCATTCTGAATTCCCCCCGGAATTCATTCTGACCTCCCCCCGGAATTCATTCTGAACTCCCCCCGGAATTCATTCTGAATTCCCCCCGGAATTCATTCTGAATTCCCCTTGAAATTCATTCTGAATTCCCCCCGGAATTCATTCTGAATTCCCCCCGGAATTCATTCTGAATTCCCCCCGGAATTCATTCTGAATTCTCCCCGGAATTCATTCTGAATTCTCCCCGGAATTCATTCTGAATTCTCCCCGGAATTCATTCTGAATTCCCCCCGGAATTCATTCTGAATTCTCCCCGGAATTCATTCTGAATTCCCCCAGGAATTTATTCTGAATTCCTCCAGGAATTCATTCTGAATTCCCCCAGGAATTCATTCTGAATTCCCCCAGGAATTCATTCTGAATTCCCCCAGGTATTCATTCCGAATTCCCCCAGGAATTTATTATGAATTCCCCCAGGAATTCATTCTGAATTCCCCCAGAAATTCATTCTGAATTCCCCCAGAAATTCATTCTGAATTCCCCCAGGAATTCATTCTGAATTCCCCCAGGAATTCATTCTGAATTCCTTCAGGAATACATTTTGAACTTCTCCAGGAATTCATTCTGAGTTCCTCCAGGAGTTCATTTTGAATTCCTCCAGGAATTCATTTTGAATTCCCCCAGGGATTCATTCTGAATTCCTCCAGGCATTCATTTTGAATTCCATCAGGAATTCATTTTGAATTCCCCCAGGAATTCATTCTGAATTCCCCCAATCATTCATTTTGAATTCCATCAGGAATTCATTTTGAATTCCCCCAGGAATTCCCCCAGGAATTACTACTTACTGGGGGACTTCAGAATGAGTGCGTAGGAGAATTCTAAATGAATTCGTGGGGACATTTACATATTTAGACATAATTGATTGAGTTTAATTTAAATTTTTCTTTTTTTACATGTCTAGTTATTGTACTCACACTTTTTGGAACTAAATGTTGACAGATTTTCTTGCAACAAGTTACATTCTACGGGAAATTCTGTTGACAGTTGGTCAGATCGGACTATGGGATCAAAATTTATGGCCATTTTTTTTTGTATAATTATAATTTATAATTTTTTATAATTATTTTTAACTAGCTGTATGTACCCGGTCTTGCTCGGAGTTGCCAGTTTGATTCGCAGTTTTTTTTGCTATCGGAAAATGAATAAACCAATTGGTCAAAAGGATAATTGTGTTTTCTTATTGATACTTCATCATTTGATTTAAAGAAGGCAGATTTCATTTGAACACATTGACTGGTTTTTGAAAAAGGGATTACACCCAAAATCACTTATTCCGGGCAAACGTCTATTTCTAAAGAAGGAGAAATATCCACCGATGCCTTATTCCGGGAAAACGTCTGTTTTAAAAGAAGGGATCACATTCACCATCCACAAGGAAACACATTAATCATTGTTTTTCACTGGGCAAACCATGATTTCGATGAAGTGTTGAGTTGATCGATAACTAAACAATACAACACCGCCAAACCCACCCCTTTTCCATCATTACCCCCTATCGTCGTGTCCTTAATATAAATAATGTGTGTTCCAAATTTGATTGAAATCGGCTAAGGGGAGATCAGAAGTTACACTGAGGTGATTGAGAGCTGAACAATGCCAGTCCCACCACAAACTTCCCGTTTTCTAAATATCATCCCGATCATCTTCGCCTTCTTAAGAAAAAGAATGTTTGTTCCAAATTTGGTTGAATTCGGGCAAGGGGTACAGAAGTTATGCTGGAACATTGGATCATTGCATACCTTGCTTTTATTCATTAAACTTTAAGCATAATCATATAATTTTTATACCTTTTAAAATTTGGAATGAAGGTTACTCGATTATTGATCACTATGCAAATCTCGCTTAAAGCTATGTCCATTTAGAATCCGGAATAATAAAATCATCTGTATCTCGGTAACGGATTGACGTACAAAGAAGGTTAATACATCAAAACAAGGGTAATTTACTGTACTTTAAGGAAAAATTATTGATACAAATAATTTCTTCTTGTTTCTAGTGAAAATTCGCACCTTCTTCTTTATTCCTCTCATCAAAAGTTGCACACCTCCGGTGTCAATTTCCTTGGCACATTTGTTCCACATTTTGGTCATCTGAGTCGCGTCCCGACCTGTTTTCCACTTTTCTTAGGCTTCCGCTTCATTACTGCCCAAAATGTCTCGATGGGCCGGAGCTGTGGGCAGTTGTGTGGATTTATGTTTTTATCAATTAAATCTTCGTTATTATCGCGGTACCACTGGATGACTTCCCGGCTGTAGTGGCAACTCGCCAAATCTGGCCAAAACTTTACGGGACCTTCATGGGCTTTATGGAAGGTCGACCGCGAGATATTCCTCCTTGTACAGCTTCGAGTCCATAATTTTATTCGTCACGAACACCTAGGTCTTTGCCCCACAATTGCATATCCCTTGCCAAAAACATCCGTTTTTTTTACAAGTTTGTCCAAAATTCAAACTTAAACTTCGCAGGAACTACTCCTCGTGCTCATTAGTCATTAATCATATCGATCGTTAATCATTAATCATACACATAGTGTGTCAACATTTAATCAAGATCGGTAATCGTTAATCATACTTCAACGATTCTTTTAGTCATTATTCATAATCGTTAATCATTGTCAAAAATGAATTTAATCGTTAATCATTATCAGTCACCAATGTCAAAAATGAATAAATCATTATTCATAATCTTTAATCATAGAGTTGAATGATTTAATCATTTAAGCTGGTTGGAATTGGTTCGGGGGGTTAGGAGTTACACTGAATTGCTCGTTTTCTAAAGACAACTCCTTCCCTCTTTTCTTAATGACCATTTCACCCCCTTTGTTATCTTCTCCTTGGGATAGACAATGTGTGTATCAAATTTGGTTGACATCGGTCGAAATCAGAAGTTAAACTAAATTGCCCGTTTTATGAACAGTACCCCTCCTTCCAGACCCCTCCTCCCTTGTACAAATTACCCTCCCATACGATCGGCTTCTCATAGTGAATATGTGTACAAAATTTGATTGAAATCGGTCCTGGGGGTTGGGAGTTACACTGAGTTACTCGTTTTCCAAAGACAACACCTCCCCCTATACCCTCCCCTTTTTCCCAATGACCATCACCTTTGTTATCTTTTCCTTATGATATAGAATGTGTGTACCAAATTTGGTTGAAATCGGTACAGGGGTTCATAATTTACTTTGAATTGCCCGTTTTCTGAAAAAAACCCTTCCTCAGTGGTTCAGAAGTAGTTAGCGAACATACATACATAGATTGTTTTTATATATATAGATAGAATAAAAATAAAATAATGGGGTTGTTGTTTTACTGTGGTGTATATAAATGAATACAATAAAGGTAAATCAATGGAAAAAATGCAATCCATTTACCAAAAGTGCAATTTAGACCTTCCTTATGTGATTGTTTTCAATATCCTCCCTAATATCCAAGAAGACATCATCACTGCTAGGTGGATTGATCTAAGCTTTTTAGTGCCTCCTGGCTATTAGAATAAATTTAAATTTTTCTTCTTTATTTTTAGCCGTTTAGTCAAGGGTGCCCACATGCGAACTACAAAATTGAAATGTCCATAAATGTCAATTTTGCGGTATTGTCAATAAAATTTCCAAAATCCACAAAATCGATATAATTTCCTCACTTGTAGTAGGGTTATTCGTCCAGCTTTCCATTGGTATACAAATGTCGGCATAAGATCAACTAGGGCCAAAGCTATGGACCAAAAACAAATAGATGCCCACAACCGAACCTTTTCCCCTACCTTTTCCGGGATCAACACGAGAAAAAAAATTATTATCATTTACAGTCAAATAAATATATGTACAGTACAATGTACCAGAGCGTTAATGAATAAAGCTTCCAATGAATGATTAAATTTGTTATGATTAAATCATTCAACTCTATGATTAAAGATTATGATTAATGATTTAATCATTTTTCACAATGATTAATGATTATGATTAACGATTAAATTAATTTTTGACAATGATTAACGATTATGATTAATGAATAAAACGTTTGGAGTATGATTAACGATTGCGGATCGTTATTAAATGCTGACACAATATGTGTATGATTAATGATTAAAGATTGGTATGATTAATGATTAATGATTATGAATAATCGAATTGAATGGTTTTCATATTGATCAATTATCAAGTAACATTTTTACCAAATTGGGTTATTGAAAGATATGAAAATTGAATGATTAGGAGAAGGGGGGGCAATATGCCCTAGCTAAGCAAACACTGCTATATTGTCTTATTTGTAACGCTATTCATGGGTATTTTTACATTATGCATCAGTTAAACAAGATAGCTAGTTGATGCCATTCAAAAATTGTTAAAAATCTCAATCATATTGATAATATTCACATTTCAAAAAAGTGGTTATATTTTGTTGCCGGAAAACTCATGAGGCAAAACGCCTTTCAGCTGGCGGCTCCTAGGGAACAAAGTACCACGCGTCGGCGAATCAGCATTCTAGTATGGATAGTGGATGGAGACGCAAGTACTTTGTAGGTTATTGCCACTAGGGCGTTTTGCCTCGCCAAAATGTTAGATGTTTCTTCAAAATGTGGAAATTTTCGGTTTTTCCGACCTTCCCATGCACTATTTTGAAACTTTCTTCGCCTATCCTACATAATTTTAGATCTAGTTTTGTTACAGACATATTAATGACGGTAAATATGAGGGAAACCACAAAAGGCGTTTTGCATCGGGGGAGCGTTTTGGGGCCTCTTCCCCTATGATTAAAGATTATTGAATAAAAGCGATGTATGCAAAGATTAAAATTGATGATTAATGATTAAACTCAAAACAATTATGAATATGATTAGTGATTAATGATTAAATGTAAAATTCTATGATTATCGATTAGTGATTAATGATTGAATCATATTTTTTGTATGATTATGATTAATGAATAATGATTAAATTGCCTATTATTCATTAATCATGATTAAATCTATGATTAATCACAAATGCTCTGCAATGTACATAATCAAAAGTTTAAACTCGTGCTCCAAATCTCTATCAAATACATATCATTTTGACATTTTTTAAATTATTTTGAGAATATGGGATGCATCTCGCTGTCGAATGAATTTCTTGGAGAATTCAGATTGAATTCCTGAGGGTTTCACTATGGGGAATCAGGTGGCCGAAATTCAAAAATCGACGTTCTCCGATTAATAATTCAAGTTGACCTACTAACAGCTAACACTTTGGAGCATTGAACCTCAAAATATTAGCACTCTAAGCCATATGGTTATCAATATATTGGCGTCAGAACCAGACAGTTTTTAGTTCTTGAAAAACCAAAGAATTATTCAACTGCTAATATTTTCAGCTACAGTAACTCTTTTTCAACTCTTTAAAAAGTTTCCTAAAGCTCGCTTCACCGACTGTAGAAGAGCAGGTAACATGCGTAAAAAGAGGTAGTAAAACATCCTGACTAGGCTTTTTTCATACAAAATGTTCCATACAAAATAAGTTTCTCAAAGTTTCGCCAAGGGACTACGTCTTTCTTTGGACTTCCCAGAAGGCATTAAAACCAATCTGTGATTCGGATCACTTTTATCACAGATAATCCTTTCGCGAAATAAATTGTGCAGAAGGAAAACTCGACTATTTTTTCACAAAGATTCTAATCAGTAACGTAGTGGCAACTGCAGCCCAAGTTGTGCAGCCCAAGCCAAACCAACCTAACTTTAAATCCTATAAACGTCACTGAGTGTAATATCCTTCATCTGCAATGAATTACTGAGCAAATAACGCTACAACAAAATTTTAAACCTGTTTCCATCCTTGCATCAGCCACAAAGTAGAGAAAATCCCAATAAAATGTCCTTCCACGTTAATTCTTCGAAACCAAATTCAGATTTATGTCTTCCAATAAATTTTCATTCTGCAGCCGCACAGCCAACCGCGCGTCGCCAATAATATCGCGAATTGGCGAAAAGTCTTCGCCAATTTACCTTTACCATATAGTCGCACCATCGGTCGTCGCCGTCGCACATACAGCGCGCGATAAATCATTCAAATGATAATGAAAAAATCTGCACGCGTTCCCTGCCTGCGGTGTACCGTTTGAGCTCCGTTCTTGCAGGAAATATCCGTTTATTGCAAATGTTGGCAAATCGTTATAGGGCGTTGAGGGGGCTACGAATAGGTCCAAGTGAAGATTGGCGCGGAAACTTTCGGGACGCTCCGGCTGCGAACAGGCGGAAACGCACCAAAACTCGCACTTCTTCTATCCTTGCAACCGGATCCGATGGATAGCGAAAAGTCGAGGAAGAGTGCGAGAAAGTGCGTTTCGGTTTATTTTGCTTTGGTACTTTACTGTGGCAAAAGGTACACTCGAATACGGCGCATTTCCGGTTTCGGTTCGGTGTGGCAACGTCTATGGATGACAGCGCAATTTCCGGACATGTATGAAAATCAGAGTTAGAATTTCGGTCGAAAAACGCATATTTCTATCGTGTACTCGAACACCTTGGCTTATTTGACGGGGAAACGCACAATCTATCTAATGTCGATTTTCTATCAAACATTGCAGAAGTTATGACTATGAGCATTATATTCTAACGGAGAGGGTGTTGTTTGGAAGATAGTTGGGGGTTGCTTCTTCTATTTTGCTGTTGTTACGGTGCGAAAGTTACAGAATTTAATCAATATTAGAAAAATTCCAAAGCGGTACAAGTCTGAACATTCCATAAAAAAACTTTGCCGTTTTGTTCCAAATCGTTCCAAATCCCATGAATGCGAAACCTGTTGCACGTTTATCAGCGAACGTAAAAGAACCATAAAAGTAGCAAATGTGAAAATTTAATTACACCCTTCGGGTTCCGGTGATGGTTGTGGTAATTGAACAACACCCGAAAAACCAGAAAAAACTTTCAAACTTTTCCCAAATCAGCAACCATTCCCGAAAATTCGTCTGTCCCCCAAATGGGAAACCGGCCTAAAAATGCCAAATCTAACCGCATTCCGAATGACATACTCAAACAATACAGGAACTACATAAACACCTAACAATCAACAATTCGTTTGGGGAGTGATTTTTGCAACAACAGGCTTTCCGCGAAGTGCCAAAAATATTTCAGATTGTGTTTTTTTCTGTTCGATCCCCCCCACACGAGAAAGGAAGCACTTTGTTCGCTTATAAACAAACTGCTAATAATAGTGCGGAGAAGCTCGAGCGGTTTATTCACGTACCACCCAAGGGTGTGTTATTTTGGACGGAGAACCATACACCTTGCACAAACTTTCCCAACTTGAATGTATTTGGGCAGAAATAGCAACTTTCGCCGGAAACGCATCTAATTTACCTGTCTTTCAAATGTGTGTGTGTTCGTTCGTTTGCATGGTCGCTGCCTGCATGCTTTTACCATTTTCTCCTTAGGTGAGTGTGGAAATAATGCGTTTCCGGTTCGGCACCGAGGAGCACTCCGAAATAGAAGTTGGAAGTGTTATTTTACACCATGGTAGTCATCATCACTGCACGATCCGGATTGATTGGCTGCTCGTTTCGGATTAGAATGTGAAGAAAACATCAACTGTCACTAGTAGTAGAAAGTTTTACGAAATAATTCCAACTTGAAAATGATTCGGAGAAAATTCTGGCCGAATTTTGAAAGATTGCAAGGCAACGCGTCACATAATTTGATTGATTTGGTCTTCGGGGAAAATTGAGCTTGTGCCTGTTTTTTGCAACATTGTATGAGTGGAATTAAAGGTTACAGTCGATAGCCGCAACACATAGCTAGTAGCTCAGCCTACGGAAGGTTCACCGGAACATTATTTTGCACATCCATCGCATTTACCCGATAAGAATATGGACAATCAAAAGTTAATATTTTTTTCTAACAGCCTAACTTTTGTACTTCACTCCAAACTACAGATAACTACTACCACTCATACAAAATTCCGAAGAATTTCCTTCGGGAAACTCCGAAGAATTTCCTTCGGGAAATTCCGAAGAATTTCCTTCGGGAAATTCCGAAGAATTTCCTTCGGGAAATTCCAAAGAATTTCCTTCGGGAAATTCCCAAGAATTTCCTTGGGGAAATTCCGAAGAATTTCCTTCGGGAAATTCCAGACGAATTTCCTTCGGGAAATTCCAGACGAATTTCCTTCGGAAAATTCCAAAAGAATTTCCTTCGGGAAATTCCGAAGAATTTCCTTCGGGAAATTCCGAAGAATTTCCTTCGGGAAATTCCGAAGAATTTCCTTCGGGAAATTCCGAAGAATTTCCTTCGGGAAATTCCGAAGAATTTCCTTCGGGAAATTCCGAAGAATTTCCTTCGGGAAATTCCGAAGAATTTCCTTCGGGAAATTCCGAAGAATTTCCTTCGGGAAATTCCGAAGAATTTTCTTCGGGAAATTCCGAAGAATTTTCTTCGGGAAATTCCGAAGAATTTCCTTCGGGAAATTCTGATGAATTTCCATCGGGAAATTCCGATGAATTTCCTTCGGGAAATTCCGAAGAATTTCCTTCGGGAAATTCCGAAGAATTTCCTTCGGGAAACTCCGAAGAATTTCCTTCGGGAAATTCCGAAGAATTTCCTTCGGGAAATTCCGAAGAATTTCCTTCGGGAAATTCCGAAGAATTTCCTTCGGGAAATTCCGAAGAATTTCCTTCGGGAAATTCCGAAGAATTTCCTTCGGGAAATTCCGAAGAATTTCCTTGGGGAAATTCCGAAGAATTTCCTTGGGGAAATTCCGAAGAATTTCCTTCGAAATTCGAAGAATTTCCTTCGAAATTCGAAGAATTTCCTTCGAAATTCCGAAGAATTTCCTTCGAAATTCCGAAGAATTTCCTTCGAAATTCCGAAGAATTTCCTTCGGGAAATTCCGAAGAATTTCCTTCGGGAAATTCCGAAGAATTTCCTTCGGGAAATTCCGAAGAATTTCCTTCGGGAAATTCCGAAGAATTTCCTTCGGGAAATTCCGAAGAATTTCCTTCGGGAAATTCCGAAGAATTTCCTTCGGAAGAATTTTCTACGGAATATTTCGAAGAATTTCCTTCGGGAAATTCCAAAAGAATTTCCTTCAGGAAATTCCAAAAGAATTTCCTTCGGGAAATTCCAAAAGAATTTCCTTCGGGAAATTCCAAAAGAATTTCCTTCGGGAAATTCCAAAAGAATTTCCTTCGGGAAATTCCAAAAGAATTTCCTTCGGGAAATTCCAAAAGAATTTCCTTCGGGAAATTCCAAATGAATTTCCTTCGGGAAATTCCAAATAAATTTCCTTCGGGGATTCCAAATGAATTTCCTTCGGGAAATTCCAAAAAAATTTCCTTCGGGAAATTCCAAAAGAATTTCCTTCGGGAAATTCCAAAAGAATTTCCTTCGGGAAATTCCAAAAGAATTTCCTTCGGGAAATTCCAAAAGAATTTCCTTCGGGAAATTCCAAAAGAATTTCCTTCGAAATTCGAAGAATTTCCTTCGAAATTCCGAAGAATTTCCTTCGAAATTCGAAGAATTTCCTTCGAAATTCCGAAGAATTTCCTTCGAAATTCCGAAGAATTTCCTTCGGAAATTCCGAAGAATTTCCTTCGAAATTCCGAAGAATTTCCTTCGAAATTCCGAAGAATTTCCTTCGGGAAATTCCGAAGAATTTCCTTCGGGAAATTCCGAAGAATTTCCTTCGGGAAATTCCGAAGAATTTCCTTCGGGAAATTCCGAAGAATTTCCTTCGGGAAATTCCGAAGAATTTCCTTCGGGAAATTCCGAAGAATTTCCTTCGGGAAATTTCGAAGCATTTCCTTCGGGAAATTCGCCTTCCTTGGGGAAATTCGGAAAATTCTGAAGAATTTCCTTCGGAAAATTCTGAAGAATTTCCTTCGGAAAATTCTGAAGAATTTCCTTCGGAAAATTCTGAAGAATTTCCTTCGGAAAATTCTAAAGAATTTCCTTCGAAAAATTCTGAATAATTTCCTTCGGAAAATTCTGAAGAATTTCCTTCGGAAAATTCTGAAGAATTTCTTTCGGAAAATTCTGAAGAATTTCCTTCGGGAAATTCCGGAAAATTTTCTTCGGGAAATTCCGAAGAATTTCCTTCGGGAAATTTCGAAGAATTTCCTTCGGGAAATTCGAAGAATTTCCTTCGAAATTCCGAAGAATTTCCTTCGAAATTCCGAAGAATTTCCTTCGAAATTCGAAGAATTTCTTCGGGAAATTCCGAAGATTTTCCTCGGGAAATTCCGAAGAATTTCTTCGGGAAATTCCGAAGAATTTCCTTCGAAATTCGAAGAATTTCCTTCGAAATTCGAAGAATTTCCTTCGAAAATTCGAAGAATTTCCTTCGAAATTCCGAAGAATTTCCTTCGAAATTCCGAAGAATTTCCTTCGAAATTCGAAGAATTTCCTTCGAAATTCCAAGAATTTCCTTCGAAATTCCGAAGAATTTCCTTCGAAATTCCGAAGAATTTCCTTCGAAATTCGAAGAATTTCCTTCGAAATTCCGAAGAATTTCCTTCGAAATTTCCGAAGAATTTCTTCGAAATTCCAAGAATTTCTTCGAAATTCCAAGAATTTCTTCGAAATTCCGAAGAATTTCCTTCGAAATTCCAAGAATTCCTTCGAAATTCCGAAGAATTTCCTTCGAAATTCGAAGAATTTCCTTCGAAATTCGAAGAATTTCCTTCGAAATTCGAAGAATTTCCTTCGAAATTCGAAGAATTTCCTTCGAAATTCGAAGAATTTCCTTCGAAATTCGAAGAATTTCCTTCGAAATTCGAAGAATTTCCTTCGAAATTCGAAGAATTTCCTTCGAAATTCGAAGAATTTCCTTCGAAATTCGAAGAATTTCCTTCGAAATTCTGAAGAATTTCCTTCGAAATTCGAAGAATTTCCTTCGAAATTCGAAGAATTTCCTTCGAAATTCCGAAGAATTTCCTTCGAAATTCCGAAGAATTTCCTTCGAAATTCCGAAGAATTTCCTTCGAAATTCGAAGAATTTCCTTCGAAATTCCGAAGAATTTCCTTCGAAATTCGAAGAATTTCCTTCGAAATTCCGAAGAATTTCCTTCGAAATTCCGAAGAATTTCCTTCGAAATTCGAAGAATTTCCTTCGAAATTCGAAGAATTTCCTTCGAAATTCCAAGAATTTCCTTCGAAATTCGAAGAATTTCCTTCGAAATTCGAAGAATTTCCTTCGAAATTCCGAAGAATTTCCTTCGAAATTCGAAGAATTTCCTTCGAAATTCGAAGAATTTCCTTCGAAATTCGAAGAATTTCCTTCGAAATTCGAAGAATTTCTTCGAAATTTCCGAAGAATTTCCTTCGAAATTCCGAAGAATTTCCTTCGAAATTCGAAGAATTTCCTTCGAAATTCGAAGAATTTCCTTCGAAATTCGAAGAATTTCCTTCGAAATTCGAAGAATTTCCTTCGAAATTCGAAGAATTTCCTTCGAAATTCCGAAGAATTTCCTTCAGAAATTCCGAAGAATTTCCTTCGGGAAATTTCCGAAGAATTTCCTCCGGGAAATTCGAAGAATTTCCTTCGAAATTCGAAGAATTTCCTTCGAAATTCGAAGAATTTCCTTCGGAAATTCCGAAGAATTTCCTTCGAAATTCGAAGAATTTCTTCGAAATTCGAAGAATTTCCTTCGAAATTCGAAGAATTTCCTTCGAAATTCGAAGAATTTCCTTCGGGAAATTCCGAAGAATTTCCTTCGAAATTCGAAGAATTTCCTTCGAAATTCGAAGAATTTCTTCGAAATTCCGAAGAATTTCCTTCGAAATTCGAAGAATTTCCTTCGAAATTCGAAGAATTTCCTTCGGGAAATTCCCGAAGAATTTCCTTCGAAATTCGAAGAATTTCCTTCGAAATTCCGAAGAATTTCCTTCGAAATTCCGAAGAATTTCCTTCGAAATTCAGAATTTCCTTCGAAATTCCGAAGAATTTCCTTCGAAATTCCGAAGAATTTCCTTCGAAATTCCGAAATTCGAAGAATTTCCTTCGAAATTCGAAGAATTTCCTTCGAAATTCGAAGAATTTCCTTCGAAATTCGAAGAATTTCCTTCGGGAAATTCCGAAGAATTTCCTTCGAAATTCGAAGAATTTCCTTCGAAATTCGAAGAATTTCCTTCGGGAAATTCCGAAGAATTTCCTTCGAAATTCGAAGAATTTCCTTCGAAAATTCGAAGAATTTCCTTCGAAATTCCGAAGAATTTCCTTCAAATTCGAAGAATTTCCTTCGAAATTCGAAGAATTTCCTTCGAAATTCCGAAGAATTCCTTCGAAATTCCGAAGAATTTCCTTCGAAATTCGAAGAATTTCCTTCGAAATTCCGAAGAATTTCCTTCGAAATTCCGAAGAATTTCCTTCGAAATTCCGCAGAATTTCCTTCGGAAATTCCGAAGAATTTCCTTCGGGAAATTCGAAGAATTTCCTTCGGGAAATTCCGAAGAATTTCCTTCGAAATTCCGAAGAATTTCCTTCGAAATTCGAAGAATTTCCTTCGAAATTCCGAAGAATTTCCTTCGGGAAATTCGAAGAATTTCCTTCGAAATTTCCGAAGAATTTCCTTCGAAATTTCCGAAGAATTTCCTTCGGGAAATTCCGAAGAATTTCCTTCGAAATTCCAAAAGAATTTCCTTCAAAATTCAAAAGAATTTCCTTCGAAATTCCAAAAGAATTTCCTTCGGGAAATTCAAAAGAATTTCCTTCGAAATTCCAAAAGAATTTCCTTCGAAATTCCAAAAGAATTTCCTTCGAAATTCAAAGAATTTCCTTCGAAATTCCAAAAGAATTTCCTTCGGGAAATTCCAAAGAATTTCCTTCGAAATTCCAAAAGAATTTCCTTCGAAATTCCAAAGAATTTCCTTCGAAATTCAAAGAATTTCCTTCGGAAATTCCAAAAGAATTTCCTTCGCAATTCCGAAGAATATCCTCCGAAATTTAAAAGAATTTCCTTCGAAATTTCCAAAAGAATTTCCTTCGGGAAATTCCAAAAGAATTTCCTTAGGGAAATTCTAAAAGAATTTCCTTCGAGAAATTCCAAAGAAATTTCCTTCGGGAAGTCCCAAAAGAATTTCTTTCGGGAAATTCCAAAGAATTTCCTTCGAAATTCAAAGAATTTCCTTCGAAATTCAAAAGAATTTCCTTCGCAATTCCGAAGAATTTCCTTTGAAATTCGATGAATTTCCTTCGGGAAATTCCGAAGAATTTCCTTCGGGAAATTCCGAAGAATTTCCTTCGGGAAATTCCGAAGAATTTCCTTCGGGAAATTCCGAAATATTTCCTTCGGGAAATTCCGAAGAATTTTCTTCAGGAAATTCCGAAGAATTGCCTTAGGGAATTCCAAATAATTGCTTCCGGGAAATTCCGTTAAAGTCTCTTTAAATTTTCCTAAAGGTTTTTTAAATTGTGAAAAAAATGTGATATTATTAAATTTTCCATTGGATATTTCGGAGAATTTTCATTGTGGTGGGCCCCATAAGAATTCAATGGATAGCATCACTATGAGAACCAAAGTAAGCTTTTCACACCACTACACTATGGGGAAAAGGGTGGCCATTAATCGGGAAATTTACTATCTCCAATTTGTCTAATTTATATATCATATGAAAGTGTGTACCCTAGATAAGAGAATCGGAAAATATCGAAGCGCTGTGTTTATTCAGTCTAAAGATATGGCCTGGCGAAGTGAAAAAAGCTGATGAAAATAAAAAATCATTCCTTACTTTGATTTGTATGCTATGAAGTCAATTTTTCTCCAAATATAAGGTTTTAATACCATTTCTAAGCTTAAAACTTTAGCTTTCCGATAGTTTGGTTTGTTTTGCACGCGAAGATTAATTTCAAAAAGTTGTAGAAGAAAAACTTTAATTATCATAACTCTTCGCCATAAAATGGTCCCGCAAACCTAATGTCCTCAAATGTCCCCTCATCTGTGAATGGTGGATTGAAATATAACCCTAGTACCACCTTTTAGTGAGTGATTTGCTTGCGCATATTTGCGCTTTTACGAGAACGCGGCAATCAAAGTTTTCTTGTAAATTGTGGTTTTTATTTTCTATACCTCGTAATGATTAGAAAATGAACAACATTATTACTAGAAATATGGTTGTTTGCTATTTTATGCATGCTGTATTGGAACAAACAAAAAAGTTTTTTTGCAAGTGACATTTTTTGAAAGGTTAACGGTGGCCCTTAAAGGATTAAAAAAGGTTCTTAAATATTCGTTCACATAATATATGTTGCATAGAAACAGTTTTCGTTGAAAAATATTTTTCGCCGACCATTTGTATGAGAATTCCCCATAATGCACTAAAAGAGCATTGGTGTAAGCCATTTTTGATAGTTGTTTAGGTAAAATAACAGAGATCTTTTTTTAATTAGCAAATTTTATAGTTTATTCATTTATTCAACGGATTTAGACTGTATTTTGTATTTTGTCTTGCTATAGATCGTAAAATATATTTTCTCTCTTCAATTCATTGTATTAATTAAATCACTTTTAGCACTTTTACCCTACTTTCATAAATACTTTAGCATTTTTGGTACGCAGTAATTGAACTGTTGAAAACTCAATCTTGTTTTATTTGCAAACAAATCCACGTTATTAATATGTCATATTGCTAGGTAGGATCTAATTAAAATATCATTTCTACAAAATAGATTCCCTTTCCATTGACTCTAATCACAGCTCAATGCTATTATTCCATCACCTTCCGTCTCTCTGGCGTTACGCTATATTTCGCCTGATCTCATCTGGAGATTAGCCCTGCTTGAATAGAATCGTCGAAAAAAAAAATCGTTACCTCTGCCATTACTCACACGCAAAGTCCGCCCCACACACCGGTTAGTATTCGCGGTTCTCGCCACCACGCGAACAAAATCCACAAACAGTCAGCACAGTTACACTGACTCTGTGATTCAAACTCGCAGTTCTGTTTCTCACTCAATTTCCATTCGCAATCGCTCAAATTATTAATAAGCAAATTAAAATCCAGGTGTGCTCGTGACTTTTCCACCACCACTACCATCACCAGGTTCTAAAGCGTGTGCCAAGTGGCAATATAAATAAATTTTCCAATTACAACCGTGCGGTGCGGCGAGGAAGCCTTCCCGAACAGGTTGGTGGCTTTACTCACCACACTCACTAATTTGATTCCGAAATTATGAAATCATAATTCGCTTATCAGTTCGTTCGCTTTTTCCCCGCTCTGTCCAAACAATTCTATTTGAATTGCTAATCAGTCATAGAGCTGGAAGGATAGTTTTCTATGTCTGACTTGGGTATTAAGTGGAATGATTTTTTTTTTCAAAGTAAGAGATTCCGAAAATAATCCTTCTCGGAGCATATCTACGAGCGATACGCACTATTAAATCAACAATTTTGCCTTACCCTTCTTTGAACGACTGTTTCGCACTCAATCATCACCGCAGCAAGGGTTGTTGCGACTTGACACGGAGAATAGATAAGGATCATCCATCCTTTCGCTTCCGTACCAAGTAGAGGAAACATATGTTTACTCGACTTGAGAGAAGAAGAGGAGCGCACGTGTGGCTGAAATTGAAATATTTGAATAACAAACACGCGTGGCTCGTCCTTTTGTTCCCCGTCGACGGGTGTAATCTTCGTCACTATTTTTTTCTTGCGTTATGTGAAAGATGATACCGGGCCCTTCTATAGTGGCGCTAGCCGAAAAAACTTCTGCTCCTAAGAACGCCCCTCAATGTCTATGCGATTTGTTTCTTGGAGGCGAGACAGCAGACCATATGGCTCGACTTTCAGCCTTTGTTGACACTTCGACTGGTTGCGATGAATTGAATCAAGAAATTTGCGTCCAATGTGCGTTCTCACTTCTTGTTTAATTTCGTTTGCTAAATACCGAGAAAATGATGAAGCATAATTCTAAAAAAAGTCATACGCGTAATCTGAATGGCAGCTCTTAGAAAATGCATAAAATAAGAACGTTTGTACGTCGACTTTGAGTCCAGTAGGTTAACGATAAGCGAAATGATGTAACGATGATAGAAACAAGCATTGAATCCAATTAAAACAGAATTTTGTGATATTATTCGGGATGCGAATACTGTAATTGACATCCAAAAATTGCGAGAAATGGCAAACGGCGGCAGAATAAACTCTCGGTGGAGAATTTGATATATGTAAAAAAAAGGTGGTGAATGAAAATAGTAAACGTAAATACCAGGCCTTCTGGAACGGTTTTTCTGAATATAAAAGTAGCAAACTGTCATCCTCAGAGCCGTAGCGTACACTTCCAACGCCCTTAGCGAAATCTTTATCAGGCGCCCCAAAGTAAAATTTACAATATTTTACAATTTGAGAAAAAAATAGTTTTAGAAAAATGTTTATTGTTTCAAAGTTTCGCCAAATCTACGCGACACGTCTGTTGCCGTCACCGGCTGTCTTCGATTGTCTGTCGCGTTGGTATAGAAGCATCCAGGGTTTGAATCCAAAGGAGATTGAGAAAATCTCTCACTTATCATGTCTGTATACACTCTCGATAGGTAGCATACCGTGAGAGACGTTTTTCGTTAGCTGTTACGATAATGAACTGATTGGGGCTACTACCCATATTTTTTTAAATAAGCTCCAATTGCGGTGGGACCGATTCTGGTGATGCATTTACATTTGTTTTACATAGCTGTGCGAAAAAATATTGTGCCTTGCAACAAAATGACAACTTTTGTGATCATTTTCCAAGGCTCTCGGTAGATGTGAAAAATTTCTACGTTCGTTCTACGTTTCTAAGTTCGTTGTCTGTCCAATTTCTTTGCCAACTTTGAAGAGTACTCTGACGGACTAATGGGAAAAACTCGTTGCTCGAGTATTGTCTATCATAAACTTCACCTTCCTGTGCGCCCACCTTTGCCAGCGAGTCTGCCTTCTCATTGAGCAGTGAGATGGGACCCAAACAAAGGTAATCTTGAATGATCTTTCGACCAAAACACGCATCTGCTCTCTTATGTTTGTAAGAAAGTAAGATACATACGTGCTTAACAGGGGTGGCATTGTGCATCTCGATTCGAACGTAATTCTATCGAGTCGAACATGTTTGGCATTACGGCTTTCGATTCGATCTCGAAAACGACTCATCGTTCGAGTATGCTCGAGGAGGTACAAGAATAACGAGATGTTTTGGCATTATGGAGACTCGATAGCACACTGAAAAACGACTCAAGTCGAATGAAAATCACTCGTCACCTTTATAGCTTTCGAATGTTGTTCGAGAGTCATTTCTTGCTGAAAGTTTTTCATTATATTTGTTATTATTTCTCTACGGGAAGAGTATAAATGTTTCATTATTGTATCTTGAAGGAAAGAATGTCATTAGTATACCTACTTTTATAGTTTCCACACAATATGCAATCTCTAATTATCCCGAAATCCTCGTAAAAACGACTTCAACTTAAATAGTTTTTTTTTGCAGTTTTCACGTATTTCTTGACAATTTCGATAAACCGCGTGAAAAATCTATGGGGAAAATCTGCGTAAAAACGTATATATTCCAAAATCTACGTAAAATAGTTAAGAGTTAAATAAAAAAAAAAAACGCGCAAGAGATGACCCAAGTGCATCTAACTAAAACACGTGGAAACATCAAAGCAATTTATTATCAAATCCGTTTTTAGCTTTAAATTATTTAGCTCAAAATTGGATATGTGGTATAAACTCGAATAAATATTATAAATGCTAAAGCATTTGATGAGTTTGATTGCTCTACGCATGCGGTCGCTTGTACTCAGACGACTAATGACGGTGGAAGACCGACGCTTGATTACAATTAGAGCAATCAAACTAAACAAATGTTTTAGAAAAGCCATGCACAGCCAAGACATTTAACAAAAACAAAATGGTTTTCGTACGGCCGAGATGTTTATAATTTATTATAAATTATATTTTGTGTCGTAACTATATCTCAATTTATGAAACATGTTGAATCGGCATAAGGTTTTAATTTCAACTGCTCAATAAATAATATTGCTTTTATAGTCATTGAGCAAGATTTGCTTGTTTATAAATTAACTGCCAATCCATGCCATGAAGGATGCCTTTCCAATAGGCAACATGCTACACGCAGATGAAGTTACTCTTATTCTCTTTGTTTACTCACATTCGCAATGCGCTGAAGGTTGTCTCTCCAGCGGCATGATAAACACGGAGACAGCTATCTCTTATTCTCTCTGTTTACATTTCGTTTGACAGAACATACTCGATTGAGCTAGTACAGCACCATTCGAAATCTTGTACTGCGACTGAATGAAGTCGAACGAAATACATAATGCCGCAATTTTTTCGAAACGAATGCAAAAACGTACGAATCGAGTGATTCGATTCGAGATGCGCAATGTCACCCCAGGTTTCATCGACCATTTGACTCTCTTTTATCGTTGTTCGTTATCTATCGAGAGCGATTTCTGCAAACCCTGGAAGCGTCAATGCGTGTGCTTGGAGAACCTTGTGTGGACGCGGCGTGCACGCAGCTTAAAAAACTGCTACGTGGACATTGGCCCTTATGGTGAAACTGTTCAGAATCCGGATAATTTTCACCTCGCATTTTCAGAGACACCAATTTCAATCACTGGCGGCGCCAGAGTTCTGGTAATGGTGGGGCAACAGCATTTTTGGCGTAATTTGTAATTTGGCGCCAGTAGTAAGCACCACAATTCTAAGAAAATTTTGAAAATTTCTTCGGAAATTATTTACATATTCTTTTAAATATTTCTTCATAGATTCATTTAGAAATTTCTTTGGAAATTTATCTAAGAATTCCTTTCAAATTCCTTTGAAAGTTTCTTCGGAAACACCTTGGAAACTTCCTTCAGGAAATCCTTCGGAAATTCTTTTAATAAAACCATATGAAATTTCTTCCGAAATTCCTTCAGAAACTATTCCGGTGATTTTTTTAGGGATTATTTTTCCGATAATTTATTAAAGTATGAAATAGGAAATACTAATGGAATTTTCGGAAAGGTTTCTAAAGGAAATTTCAAAGGAATGTCCAGATGAAATTTACGAAAGAACTCTTAAAGTATGTTCCGAATGATCCTAAAAGAATTTCTGTGGGCTTCGTGGCCGTGCAGTTAGCGACGTCAATCGTTTAAACGCTTGTGCTATAGAACGTGTGTTCAATTTCGGCCCCGATATGAAGAAAACTTTTCGTGATCGAAACATTCTTCACTGGTCCACACGGTTAAGTGTATTCCTGTCTTTTTAAAGAATTTTAGAAGTGACTTCCGAAAAAAAAATCCTTAAGAAATACCCGAAGGTTTCGAGAAAATCCTAATTTAATTTCCGAAAATAAAAAAAAAAATTGAAAGAATTTTTGTATGAAGTTCTGAAGCAATTTCGTTAAAATTCAAATAATAATAATAGGAATTCTGGAAGAATTTATTTAAAAAACATTCCTGAAATAATTGCTGAAGTAATTTCTAAAAAAAAGTTCGCCGAAAACCTAAACCAATTTCCAGAAGAAATCATAAAGAAATTTCCTAATGAAATTTCGGAAGATTTTCCTGAAGCAATTTCCGTAGATATTTCTGAAGAATTTTTCGTAGGAATTCCGACCAAATTTTCAAAGCAAGGAATTTCCGAAGGAATTTTCTAAGAAATCTGGGAAGAAATTTCTGAAGAAATTCTCAAGTCGCAAGTATTCCTTAAGGATTTTTTAAGGTTCTTTTTTAATAATTTCCTGAGAATTTGCTGAAAAAATCCCTGGACGAAATCACGAAAAAATTCTTGGAGAATTTCGCAGAGAAATCCAAGAATCTCAGAAATTGAAGTGGAATTACGGGAGCCGATGGTATGAAATTTCCGAAGACCTGGAAGAATTTTTGAGTATTATATGGAAATTACGGATGGGTTTCTAAAATAATTCTTAGACAATTTTTTAAAACAATTTCCATAGGAATTCCTTGATGAATTTTTGAAGGTATTTCTAGATTTACTGGCGATGGATAAGAAATTTTAACGGGAGAGAGAAGAATTTCACGATGGAATTTTCGAGGTATACCTGCAAGAATTTCTGGGTGACTAATCGAATTAATTCCTGGGGGAGGATTTTTCGAACGAAATTTTGAATAAATTCATGAAATATCACCTAAATGATCATTACTGAAGAAATGTTTGAAGCAACTCCTTAAGTAAATTCCGACGGATTTCCCGAGAATATATTAAATACTTCCAAAATGTCTCCAATAAATCCTCCTCCTCCTTTCGGTATCACCTTTTTAAAATTACCTTTGTAGTTTATTTGAATACTCCTCCAGGGATTCTTCTTAAAACCTCCCGAAGGCCTTTGTAAATTTCTCAAGAAATTCCAATTTAAGATTCCTTCCAAAATTTATGAAGGAATTATTCCCGAAATTTTGTAGAAAAAAAATCATATTATGGAAGAATGAAATTGGAAATCCTAAAGGAATTTTCGGAGGAGTTCCCAAAGGAAATTTCAAAGGATTTCCTGAAGAAACTTCGTAAGGAATTTCTAAAGAATTCCTGAAGAAACTGGGAAAATGATTTCTAATTGAAATTTACGATGGATTCTTAAAATAAATTCTAAAGGATTTTCTGAAGAGATTCATGAAAGAATGCACAAAGGAAATAACGAAGGTCTAAAGGAATTTATGTAAGAATAGTTGAATAAATCCGAAGGAATAACCGAAGGAATACTTAAAAGAATTCTTGAAAGAAATTCTGGAGGAAGTTCTGAAGACATTCCTGAGAAAAATGTCGAAGGAATTTCAAGAAGTGTCTGAAGAGATTTCTTGAGAAAGTACCGGCAAAGAACTCTTTATGAAAAATTTATGTCGAAAAAATTCCTAAAGAAATTTCCAATTTCCAGTAATCCTAGAATAATTTTCGTAAATGTTGAAGGTACTGAAAAAATCTCAAAAGAAGGATCTTTCGAAATTTCTCTTTTAATTCCTTTTTTGAATTTTCGAAGGAATATTATGAGGAATATCCAAAGAAAATTTCTATATTTATCTCCGATGCAATTTCTGGAGGATTTTCAGAAGAATTCCCAAGAAATTCCGAAAGAATTGGGGGTAGGAGGGGCAATATGCCCTAGCTAAGCATAGATTGCTTTTATGCCTTAGCTATAACGATTTTCATGGGTGTTTCACGCAACAATATAGTTAGCTGATGCCATATTAAAATTAGAAAAAATCTCGACCATATTGACCCCAGCAGCACACAAGTTCTTCATAGGTTACTGCAACTAATGTGTGACCAAATTCAGTCACAATCAAGTTACTGTAGCTATTTGTGACTGACCTGTGCTGCTTGGGGATAATATTCACATTTCAGAAAAGTGGCGATATTTCGTTGCCGGCGTTTTGGGACCTGTCGGAAATTCCCACAGAATATAATTTGGAAATTCTGTTTCGAATTTCCTTTACAAATATTTCATTTCAATTTCATTCAATTTCACAAGAAATCTACCACTTTTTGAAAGCTAACTGTTCAAGTTCATCTTGTTCGTCCTTGAGGACCGCATCGTACGAGGCCCGCAGGTGCTCTTGTACTATTTTATCAGATGGCGCTCCAGCAAAATATGATGTTTTAGAGCAAATGCGGTCAGGGCTGACAATAGTCATTCTCGTCGTATGAAGAAACCGAAAAAAATTTAGTCTTCGTCATAATATTGCACGACGCAACACCTATTCGTTTTCTTCGCGCCGCATGCGTACCACGACGATCGTCGCGCAGCCAAAAGTTATGACGATTTTCGTCGTCACTTCTTCACACAATTGATTGAACGTCATTATAGACGGACTGGTTAAAAACATAATAGCGTCTCAAATAAACAAATAGTAGGAAATTTGGTAACATAAATGTATCGATAACATTAATAACGCTTCCATACGTTGCTTCAAATTCATTATTACAAAGAATTAGTAAAAATCTTCGCATGGCAGCTGCCGCTTGAAGAATAACGGTATGAAGTCTTCGTTCTTCGATGTCGTCAGGACGATTTGGTTACACGACGAAAGCTAACGTCGTGCGCGTCATTGACGATGTGTAGAGTAGCAATGAAGACAATGCAACTCGTCGCTACTGTGGCATTTCGTGCTATGACGATGACGATTGTCAGCCCTGAATGCGGTTTCCATACTCTACCCGATCAGTAGATAGTAACAGGTTTATATCAGAACTTGTTATTCTGTTACTGCAGGTTTTATAACAGCGTTTGTTATAAAACATATACCATAAGTAGTTAAAATAACAAAAATTGTAACAAAATCTCGTTTATGTTTTAACAGAAATATTACTAAATATGTTATTAATTGAACAAAAATATAATTCGATGCGTTACATAAAAAGTGGTAAAAATAGCTTATACTATAACCAATTATGTTATTGAAAAGATTATGATTACCCATAATGTTGGCAATCAACTTTGTCCAGCTGGTTCAACTTTGAATGTAGGTTCAAGTTATACTGAAGGTGGTCCTACCTCCGTTGTTTTCCAATTCATATCTACCAAAAATGTAGGCAATTTTTTTCGGTAAGAATAAACATAACACATTATTTTATAAACATGTATTGACGATCATGAAATTTTCTTTTCTCCATCTTTGACAGAAAATATACAACAAAATTATTGCAAGAGTCTTGTTATTTGTAACACATTTTTATAAAATTGTGATAAAATTTTGTTATGACTAACTGGTCGGGCATTTAATTGTTTTTCTTTTATTTCCCAGCCGGCTTCTAATCCTGTCGAAAGACGCAACGCTTGGTATCACAATAGCAACGTACCCACCACAATGCACACTGGGCCACGGGGCGGAGCTAGCCCGACAAAATACCTTGGAGCTTAGAGGATGCGTAATTTTGAGTTGGTGTCTTCGGAAGAGTGTCGTGTTTTGAAAAAATATGAAGCTCAATGTAAAGCATTAGTTTACATTTTCACCGAATAGGTGGCGCTGCGATACAAACTTTTTTGTTTTACGTTTTAGAGCTTTGGTGTCTTCAAAGTGCAAAGTTGTAGAACGTAAAAAAATAACTGTAGTCGCCGAAGACACCTAAGCTCTATGTCTAATTCAAATTGCTGAGATATAGTTAAAATTGTAAAATTTCATTGATTTTTATATTTTTCGCACTATTTTACCCAAAATTGTAAAAAAAACTAATCACACGCGACAGAACTAACTGATTTACACAACTGATTATGGTTATGGTCCATGCTTGAGTTGTTTTTACTGTAACTTGGTATAAAAGTACCGTGGGGCATCGAAATCCGTACACTTAAGCACCTTAGTATATGAAAAAGTCATTAGGAAATAGGAATCGAATGTAAATAAAACGTTTGTCATCAACACAGAAGCATGAAGGCTTCTGCTTTTGAAGTGCTTCACATTTACTCATTGAAACTACGAAGAACATGATAAAATAATGAATTAAATCAACTACTCCTGACTCGAAATCCGTCCACCGTGGACGGATTTCGAATCAAAGGATCAAATTCCGTACAGCTATTATTTAACTAAATATTTAAATTGAAACAGTCTGATTGACTAAACTACCACTGTAAATAGTTCGATACGCACCTTGAGAAGCGATCCCTTCGATTTATATTCCGCTTATCTTATGTAATGATTCGCAATTAGCAATTAAAACACAGTTACTTTTGGTGCAATTATGCTCTACCCGAAAACAAAATGGCGGCACAAACTCCGCGTTTGGTAGGTGGAGATTTGTTTTTGATTTTTGTTGTTTTATTATCAAAGCCTTCTTTCCAATTCTATGCCCTAAAAGCTTACTGCCAAGAATCTGAACAGGGTAAGATGTATTATTTCTACATTAATTACCTTTAACCCCCTTTAATTTATTGATATGTCATGAGGTGGACGGATTTCGGTGCTGTACGGATTTCGGTCCCTCACGGTATCATAGAGCTAGGGAAGTTATTGAATTCGAAATATTAAACTATCATATTAAGATAAAGGAACCGATCAGAGTAGTGCATATTTTTATCGAGTAACAAAACACACAGTACAAATCATCGGATAAAGATCGATTTCAATGAGTTAATGCAATCTAAACGCATAACCTCAGACAAACAGACATAACAGTCGTCAAATTTCCATAGTTCACTGATTTACTGGTCAATTCAAATAATCATTTGTTGGCCAATCTATCACACGTGGCGCGCGTATCGGACTTGCTCGAGTTTGACGTTTGCTCACTATCGCCATCTGGTTCGTGATTTGCCCAACTAACTGAAATCAACAGATGTTGTTAGTGTTTGAACGACTATGAACTTGATGACTAAATGTTCAATGTGTTATGTCTGTTTGTCTGTGGCATAACATTATTGACATTTTTAGTCATATATATTTGTTTACGATAAATTCAGTCCTACTACTAGGATGTTCAATTGGGTTGTTTAGCAAAGAAAAATATGAGATTTTATATAGTATAACATAAAAAGCATGCTTAGCTAATCTCGAACAAATTTTTATTTTGTTTGTGAACCTTTTATTTACATGTTTATACAGCAAACAATAAGCCATTTCAATCGATAGAACGACACTAACATTCATAAAATGACAGTTGGCCCATAATGCATTCAAAATGCAAATTAAAAATAGTTCCGAGGCTCAAAAAATTCTGAAAAATTGGGGTTAGGCTCAGTTTTTTATGCAGATTCAGAATATGTAAAAACATTAATACCCCTAAACAACCCAATTATAGTTTATGTTGATAATCGATGCACGGTAACGTGTTTTGCAAATCTTTGCCACAACATATCGATTAAGAATCGTAGTAGGCAAAGCGTATGCTGTTGATCTTAGTATACATATTTACTGAGGGTTATGCAGGTGAGATTTCAAAATCAAAACATTTCATCTTCATTAATTGTGGTTTTCTTGTTAAACATTTTAGCGAATGTAAAAAACACATTTGCTTTAATCCGATAATCGATATCGCTCAAGGTAAGCTATTTAATCAGTTTATACATATCATACATTTATTAGTATATCAGTATCCAGTATCACCATACGAACAATTGTCGAGAAAACAGTTTCCTCAAACGGCCAGATATTTTTTCCCAGAATCAGTGCAACTACTATTGAAGTGAGCGAATAAAAGCATTTTCATAATTGTTTGTATATTAGTAATTTTTATTATTTTTTCTTTCATATGTCACGTTGTCCAATGAAAGTTGAAGTCTGGGAAAAATAATAGAAGGCAACTGAAGTGTATTGTGTTTGCAAACTCGTTTTCTTGGTTAGCCATGAATTGTTTGCTTTGACCCACTAATGTTTCAATATTCAGGTTAATATTTCGCTTTCAACTTGATGAAATATCAAAACTCTTGCATAAACCATGAGCACTATCAACTGTGACAGACTACTATGTTTTAATATGTTATTTTTACATTTTTCGTAAATAGTCCAAGAAAATCGAAAAAGATGAAACTTTACAATTTTTACTATATCTCTGCAAATAGAAGGTATACAGCTTAGGTGTCTTCGGCAACTACAATTATTTTTCCACGTTCTACAACTTTGCCAAAGACACCAAAGCTCTAAGCCGTAAAACAAAAAGTTTGTATTGCAGTGCCACCTATGCGGCGAAAATTTGAACTAATGCTCGACGCTGGGCTTAAAATTTTAAAACACGAAACTCTTCCAAAGACACCAACTTAAAATAACGCATCCCTTAGGCTCTAAGGTATTTTCTCGGGCACGCTCCGCCCAGTGCCCCAGTGTGCAATGGGATCATCCTGAAAATAAACGATCGAAAATGTTTTGACACCCTAAACGGCAAAAAATAGCACCTAATAATCATGATATCGTCACATATCCTCATTGTATATTGCTGGAGTCTCCTTAAATTGCTTTATTTTTTTTTGTTCGGGATGAACCACTGCGTCCATTTCATTGAACTTTTGTAGTATACCCGTGTCAATTGTTTAGTGCATGTCTTTCTGCTCCATTTCTATTGAGAAGAAATGGAGTAGTCATTTTTTATTCATATATTTCTCAAGCTTAATGTAAGGCCTCCTTAGATTAAGGTTCCGCTATTTATACTTTACCTATACCATAAATGGCTTATACCAACTCTCAAAGGCGCGCCCCTCAATCAGTTTCGGCTCAACAATAAGTGGGATAATACTGATTTTGACCATGCATCGGTACTGAAGTTCAAACATATTTTTGCATATCTTATGAGTTCCGAATTCGTTTTTGTATAGAGATCTGATTTCATTGCGTTTGGCATTTCCGAATCTCACCTTTACACAGAGCTCTAATCAGTCAGAGGGTTCAGCAGATCCACCAAATTCGTATTCGCTTCTTTCCTAATTAATCAGCGCTCTGGAGCTTGGAAATTCATGTCGTCGGCTTCGAAAACCAGCCTAAGATTGAGTTACGTTTTTACTATTTACTCAATTGACTCCATCCAAAAGGCGCAAAAAATGAGTCATCTAGAAGCAAATTATAGTCTCCATACTCTTCCGACCATCACTCATAAGTATTAACAAGAATAGTAAGAACTAGAGCACAGTGTGGTAGATCTTACTCCGTAATGCAACACGAAGAGTGTCTACCCAGCATTACAGGCTCCGTTAATTGCCTGGCTAATTGTTTCACCCCCCAGGCCATTCATCCCCTCAGCACGGGTCGCCTGACACCTTGGGATTCGGGGTTAGGGACGTCATATTGTCAGCTTCAGTGTTGTACAGAGCCTGGCGATATGACCGGATTTACACCGTTACGCACTACTTCAGAGTATCCTTATCCCAGCGTAACGGGTGAACGGCTTTATTTTACTTATATATACAAGTTCACAGAACATACTGAGTTGATTTATTAAAACTAAAACATGGAAAACCTACAAAAAGATTTTGAGGTTAGTTTACCAAATTGAAGCGATTTCTCCTACAAATGTTAGTCCAAGGTATGTATAAGGTTTATTCAGCAAAGAAGTTCAAAATATCATACTCTACAACTTTGCTGAAGACATCAACCCTCTAAAAAAAATGCTCTGAAATTTTGTTTTGCTCGGGTATTCAAGTAAATTGACCCTTGAAATTTATATTCCTGCTGATGCAGAGAAAAAATATGAGACACCGTGGCGAAAAAATGCCGTTTAAAGGGTCTAAACATTTTCGATCGTCTATTTTCAGGATGATCCCATTGTTCCACGGTTCGACGACATTTTGTAGAACTAGTTTCCAATGAGTAATTCTCGCTGAAACCGGGCCACTATTTGCACGAGGTTCTTAAAAATGCCTAAATTTATATTCTTTCGAAAGCTTTCGGCGAGTATATTAAGGATCCGAGTTAAATTCATCAGAAATATGAACCCCTCTTTAGTTATACACGAAATCATTTTTATGGACCCCTCGATTTTTGTCAATTCTTGACTCACCAAAACTGTCATAACTCCAACATTTCTCAACCGATCATAGAGATCAGCATATCGTTGGAAAGAGGAAGAGTGTATCCTCAATTTGCAATAATAAAAATTCAAGCAACAATATTGAATTTGGTCGCCATCTTGGATTTCTTTTTAAAAACCATTTTTCCGCCAAGTTCGCAACCACCGATTTTGAATATTAAGACATCGTTGAAAAGCTTAGCTTACATTGTGCATTGTGTCCGAAAATCTCAGGTGTATGTTTTTTCTATCAAAAGTTATGTGCGATTTACCAATACAAAAATTCTTGAATTATTTAATACAATAACTTGAATACGGCTCCGTAATGCTCAAAGCTTTTGAGCCCTTCAAATAAAATACTGTTGTAGATATGCTTTTGATTTTTGAAACATATTTGGCTTAGAATAGTGTATGAAATCAAGGAACTGACGTCGTATTGCCATATTAACCATAAAAATAATGTTCGTTGGTCAGATGGCCCTTCAAAAAATTATTTGGGAAATCATACATAACTTTTGATAGAAAAAACATACACCTGAGATTTTTGGACACAATGCACAATATAAGCTAAGTTTTCCATCGATGTATTAATATCAATATTTTTCATTAAAGTGAATTTAACAAGGCAGCCCAAAAATTGTCCATTAAAACAGATGAAATTATCCTTAAACAATTGAAAAATGCTCCTTAAAAAAACTAATCATTTTTCCTTAAATTTTGAACAAATTACCTTGAAATATATAAAATGCTCCGTAAACATTTGAAAAATGTACCGTAAAAACGAAAAAAATGTACCGTAAACAATTGAAAATGCTCCTTAGAAAATTTTGTAAGCGCAGATTTCGACAATTTCGAGTTCCTCAAACCGTGGGTGGTTATAAGAGATATTCAAATTACAAGATAAAAATTGTCGCTGTCGTGGCTGTCCGGAACATCTTTTGCTGGCGAGGATAGGGTGCTAAATGTCAATGAAGGAAAAATATATACAATTTGACAGTTCTGGCACAAATCTCCCGAATTGAGGTGAACGTGCCCCTGGAGCCGACGTTCTGAAGATATCTTTTGTGGTTATGCAGGGAAATTGATGAATAAACCTATTAGCATTAAAAATATGCAATGTGATTTTAATGAAATTCGTATCGTCAAGCATGTTTATGCGATGTTGTATGGGACGTCTGTTTGTCTATGAGCAGTCTGGTGAACAATTTCTTCAACAATGCTTTGAATTGCTTGTAGACTAAGATTACATTTTGTATAAGTTTGTGGAGGATTTCATTTTTTTTACGGAGCACTGTTTTTAGTTTAAGGAGCATTTTCTCAGGTTAAGGAGCATTTTTTATTGGTTTAAGGAGTATTTCTTCTTTTTAGGGAGCATTTCCTTAGTTTTCGGAGCATTTTTCTGTTGAATAGGGTTACCAAGCAAAACAATCAGCTTCATACTCCAGGGGCTATACAATGGTGCATAAGATTCTACTTAATGATAGCCAATTTCAAGGTACTTTTTCAACTATTTCACAATAATTCTTATATCAATATACTGCGCAATTATCATTAGTTAAATAGCAAATCTTTGTTTTTCTAAGGAGCATTTTCAATTGTTTACGGTACATTTTTTTCGTTTCTACGGTACACTTTTCAAATGTATACGGAGCATTTTATATATTCCAAGGTAATTTGTTCAATAATTTGAGGAAAAATTATCAGATTTTTTAAGGAGTATTTTTCAATTGTTTAAGGATAATCATGATTGTTTCATGATGCATTTACCATTTTCCCATTTAACAAGACCAATAAATGTAAATTGAGTCATGATTTTAATTTTGATTCAATCGAAAGATGCATTCCAAACAATAATTCGAATCTAGGGAGAATATCCTTACATTTGGCTGATACAGATGCTATTACAATCATTTATATTTTGGTTGAATAAAGCTGTGTAATTGTAATACCGTGTACCCCCGGTAATATGACCGCTTTTAATCTGAACACTTTTTAATTTGAACCCCGTTCGTTTGAACATCGTTCAAATTCAAAATGGTTCAAACGTCATTTAGCATGTGGAATCGAGAAAAGAAAAATGGAACATCGTGAAACGGAACGCATAATCAAAACAAACTAGCAAAAAGAGCAGCCAGAAACGAGTGTTTCTGATGCAAATAGAGTAACCAGACAGAAGTTCAAATTAAAAATGAACCCCGTTAATTTGAATGAGGTACCGTTCAAATTATCGGGGGTCCACGGTATTATTATACCTTATTTAATGAATTCGCAATATCTGTTTAAAAAAAGTTTGATAACATTTTTCATTTAACGAATGCATTAAAAAATATTTCTGAAGCATCCAGTGCAATAGAACAGAACGGCCACGGTAACGGCAGGATTTCACAGAAAATGTATGGGCTATCTGTCAAATCGTGCCATTTCCTTTGGCGTTCCGCCATATAGATCTTACTGCCTGGAAATTATTTTCACTTCCAAAAGCACAGCAGTTCACCCTCCAACACGTCGCGCCGCCCAGCCGAAATTCACGACTACGAAGTTAAATGCTTCACGCACAGTCTGACAGTTCCTAATAAGATTTTACTGTGAAGGAACAAGAAGGAATGATTGACGGCCATGTCTGACAGAGATGCAATGAGATTTTGCCATAAGAGCGTGCAACCCGGAAAAACGCGTTTACTCATTAATGGGTATTTTTCTCTGCTATCTCTTTCTCTCTGCTGGAAAATTCACTCATTTTGGGAGATTAAGTGGATCTACTCATTTAATTTTTCAGCAGAGAGAAAGAAATAGCAAAGAAAAAGTACCCATTAATGAGTAAACGAGTTTCTCCGCGAAATGCGTTATGCCAATGCGAGCAGTGAACAAAGTTCAAAATGCATACCGTGTAGCTCTCTCATTCTTTTATCGATCGACAATTTTAACGTCGATTAGAGGGATCGGCGATTCCAAACAAAAGATATTTTAATTAACAGATAAAGATTATCGCTTCGGTTCCCTTTGTTCTGCTGTCCGAAACATGTGTGGTACCTAACTGTCAAATCGTATGTATTTTTCCTTCATTGACATTTAGATCCCTTATCCTCCACAGCAAAAGTTGTTCCGGACAGCGACGATAGCGACAATCTTTATTTGGTAACTAAAATATCTTTTGTCCAAACCGACGTACAAAGTGTTCGTTAAAGTACAAACATTGCTAAAAAGTTCTTGTTTTGGGTAAAAGTACGATAGAATAATGTTCCCGATAGTATGTTTTTAAACTGGTGCTTTCATAGATGGCAAAACACTTCATCAAGATTCTTCTAATAGTAGTATTATAGCAGTTACGTTTACAAATCTAATTAAACGTCAAAAATAGGCTGAATAAATCGCAAGAATCGAATCGAAGAACATATGGGTTTGGGATACCATTACCTAATCTTGTCTTCCGTACCTGTGTCACAGACTTGTTTACTCAAATTCATTTAAAAACATGTTTGTACAAATCTTTTCGCTGGACTAAAATTTAAAATTGAATAGAAACAGATTATAGTGTACTTTACTGACTATTTTTTTTTCACAGTGCATCAAGCTTGACAGTTCAAGAATTGAAATTTTACAGTGTACTAGTTCGATTTATGCTCGCTAGTAAGCGCTTATCGTGTCTCCGCAATATCAAAAGAGTCGAGTATCTTGTTGCTTATAGTCATCTTTGCTTGTAGTACCAATACTTTGGCTGCCAGGTCAAAGTAACCTAGATGTTAGTCACGCGAACAGGAACGACATTAGCTAGCTTATACTTTTGAATCAACTCCTGACAGAATCCAAGTTTCAAAGTGCTCGCGTTTTCGGGGGCACACCACTCGATACGGAGGCGGCGGACAACTCTCAAAGCAATTAGATATTGCCTTTTCATAATTAACACCAAGTGCAATTTCACTGACACACAGGAATCTGTCTTAGAAATGCGAAACAAGCTCATTTGTCTTCCAATCATTTCATTATGATAAGGTGAATATGGAAGATAACACTTTTATCTTCAAACTTCAGTAATTCATTATGCTATATGTTAAACATTAATACCACTGCTAACTAAGTTTTCAAATCGTAAGGGGTGCTAATCTTTTGGGCTAGCAACACCCCGCTTCCCTAGCCCCCCTTATTTACGCCAATGATAACGCTGTCAGACGATCAGTTGGTTGGATTGAAAATTTATACTGGAAGAATTGTTTTAAATAGCGTTTGACATTCTTAGCCTACATACACCCCCGAAAATAATTATAAAGCATTACATGATTTTCATATATAGGTAATACTAGTCGACCCGGCAGACGTTGTCCTGCATAGTAGGATAAAATGCGCGCTGTGAACAGCCCATGCGAAAAACTCATACGAATCTTTATTTTAGTTTTTCACGATTTACTTAACTTTACTAATAATTTTCGGCTGAGGAAATATTATATAAACCCGTCGGAAACTATAACGAATGTAACTGCTGAAGGAATCAATAAAATCCATTCAGTCGTTTTCGAGTTATGCGGATACGAACACAGACCATTTAATTTTTATTATATAGAAAAATGGTCATGTTTGTGAATCAAAATCTCGATTTCTAGAAAACATTTTTGGCATCCCAGCCTAAAATAACCTCAAGTTTTAATTATTGATTGTTTTTTGTATGCATGTTTAGTTAACATTGTTTACTGAAAAGAAACGTTTTAGTTCGAAATAATTATAAAGCCATCACTTTTATATGAAGCTCCATACAAGTGGAAAGGTGTCATGTAAACATGCATACAAAAAACAATCATTTATTGAAAATTTAGGTCATTTTAGTCTGGGATGCCAAAATGTCTTCAATCTAATCGCAATAAATCGAGATTCGAGATACTCAAACATGACCATTTTGTATGAAAATCAGCGAATGCGATATAATTAATTCCGTGGGTGTACTACATTTAGCATTGTCATGATCGATGATATCGGCAACGAGGCTCAATTTTTAATTCTCCATATGCCCAATAGTTTGAATGTTAAGAAATATATACTGGAAAGCGATCCTACACAATGTATTTTACATACACCCCGCAGACAGCTTGGCTGGCTTCGAAGAGTTGTTGCTGGAGCACGCAGAGTTCTCCAAATTACCATCAGCTTTTGGTCACATTATGCTGCTACCCCCGGCCGCTGGGCCCACCCAACCCTGCCCGAGCGTTATCAATCGAAGCGGAGCCGGCAAATCGTTATCTGTTCGCTGCCGTTGTCGACTGACAAGATTTATTGTCATCGCGCGATAAGAGCGTTTGCTACCGAAAAAAGTTTGGTGTTTCTTCTTCTGCCACCGTAATATGGCAATAAAAATCCTATCTATCAAAGCACAGGGAAGGGTAAAAAAACTCGATTGGAATCGCCGTTAAGCCACCTCCATTATTGATGGTGATAGTGTTGGTGCAGCTTTGGGCCATGAGATAGCAATTGTTAGGCTCGAATGCTTGTTTTGTGCGCTCGAAAAACCCAGAGTTAATTCCTCGAGGTGATAGGGTAAATGAAGTAGGATCAGCCACAGCCGCGAGTCCCTGAGCTTCCAACGATGACTCGGGACGGGACGGGTAATGATAAGCCAACTACCCACAAATTGATGGGGATTAGCGTTTGACGTTGTGACAGCAACGTAGCGGTCTCGCTCAAAAGAATCGAATGGGTTTGTTTTTATCGATGGGCCGGTGTGAAGTAGTGATTTGTTTTGGGGAAAACGCCTCAGTTCGGGTGTCAGCTATGATCCGATTAGAGGTGAATTGCATCAACGGTTGATAGGCATCGCGGCGAGGATTTGCATTCGGGTCGTCGTCTAACACGTGCGCGCATTTTCCGGTTGGGAACAAGAAACAATCGATTTGTGAAGGGCTGCTGGTGAGAGTGGATCACAATTGAATTTTGGATCGTACCTTACTACAACCGCCAATTTTGTTATCGTAGCTGGTTTCTAGGGAGGTAAGTTGAACGTGGGCCATGATACGGCAAACAACAATTATCCAATCAAAAATGCTCGTGCAACCGTTTTTCGTTGGAGGACCTTCTTGCTCTTCACAGGAATCCAGTGACGTAGCTGGGGGTCATTCAAAACCTCACAGCCATTAGTTGAAAGCAACAACCTTCGCCCCTGGTCGTTTTTCGAGTACTATGTACGGTCGCTTTCAAGTGTATCCACTTGTTTGCTTCAATAGCTATTTTTCCGAGGAGTTGTTATGCTCGAAGAAACCATATTTTACCGCATGAATTGAGGACTCCATCCCAGATGGGAGTTTTCTTTTTTTTTCAATCTGTGAGGACATTTTGTGTTCAGTCGAGCTTTGCATATGTCGCGTTGCCATACAGACGTATGGCTTAATTACTTTGATGCTTCGGTTTGTATTTTTTCATCAGCAATAGAATACAATTCCTTCCCGCTCTGTTTCCCCCCCGGTTGAGTCCATTCGGTCTCGATCCTATTCAGATTGGCAGAGAAGGTTTCCCTCTGCCTTATGAACCAGATTCAATTGAAACGCGTTGAAAAGTGTATTATAATCTCATTTCGTATGGCGAGGGAGCGCGCCATCGTTCAGAAAAACAAAGCAAAATCGTTAACAAATGATAATGATCAAATATGAGGCCGGAAAGCGATGCAACATGCCCTCGGAGAGGAAAAAGGGTCGATTTAACGATTTTGGCGCGATGCATAGAGTTCAAGTGAAGGACTCGTTTTTTTTTCGAAAACCCACAAGTATTCACCTTTGAGTGGAACGCTGTGGCTTTTGTTTGATAAATACTAACGGTTGTCGGTCTCTGTATGAGTGGGTTATAGGATTTCGATTGAATTTTTGGTTGAGGTTTTTAAAGAAGATTCTGAGTTCAGATTTAACCTAAATAAGCCTCAGAAAAGAGTTTGGACCAATCTAATCCATCGAATTTTGCTATTTGATATGTGAGTATGTCACGAATTTTGACTCAATGTATTTTGCATTGACCCGACATTGAATGGAATTTTGCTGGAACTTTGTGAATAAAAAAACTCTAAACTAAAGTTGAAATTCTTCTGGTTGGAAAACAATGAGTTGACAACATATGAGGAGCGCTAAAATTAAGTAGTTACTTTAATTAGTTACTTAACTGATAGCGCAGATAATGAAGTTAATTAAACTGAGGAGCATATGTTCCAATAGAAGCTGCATCTCAAGCAGCGACCTCTGCCATGAATTCCATTGCTCAGCAAATTTTTCAGAACACTTGTACATAGTGATATTCAGGCCTGGCCCGACGTACTTCCGACACCATGAGTTTTCCTTCCATAAAGTGATTCGCATGGAAGACTTCAATTCGAAGATTGTGGACGACGCGTGGAAGTTCAACAAAACGATCAACAACATGCCCATTAATGACAGCTCCAGAAATCTTTTAACCGACCGAGCAGGGGTGGCTGCTGGGTGGAAGGATCACTTTTAGTTATTGTTGAATAGACATTCGGACAGAAAGTGCACAAACAGAATCAGGATTGAGCATGTTGCACAAGCAGTGGACCCCCCAACGCTAGACGAAGTGAGAAAGGCTGTTCGATGGCTAAAGAACGGTAAGGCCACTGTAAACGACGGAAGCCCGACAAGCTTCTAAAAGGTGGGAGTAATTTTTGAGAGAGCAGAAACGCCTTCGAGCTGACTTGATGGCCTCATATGTCCTACTACAAGAAAAAGCATAGACTCGAATTCTGTTAAGCAGACAGCGTTCGCTTGCGGAAAATATCAAAGCGGGTATGTTTACTCTGCAACAAATTCGTGATAAATTCCAAACATGCGGACTCAACAACTTGCGGACTCATCATCTATTTGTAGATTTTAAGGCAGCGTACGACTCAGTGAAATGGAACGAACTGTGGCATATAATGCCAGAACATGGCTTTCCGGCAAAGATTATTTGGCTGATTCGTGTGACGCTGGATGGATCCAAATCTAGTGTCAGAATATCTGGTGAGACATCCGATTCTTTCGTGACGTTAGATGGAATGATGCAGGGCGATACGCTTCTAATCTGCTATTCAACATAGCTCTGGAAGGTGCAATTCTAAAATCTGGTATGCAAAGTAACGGAACCATCATCAACAAGTCTTTGGTTTAGCGGATGCCATCGACATCACTGGTGTAGATCGCAGAGCAGTGGAAGATGCTTTCGTGCCTTTTAATCGGGTGACAGAAAAAAATAGGACTGATCATAAACTCTGTCAAAACTAAGTACCTAGTGGCTGACAGAGATCGTGACAGTCCAAACGGTGTTATTCCCGAGGAGGAAATGGATGGGATGCGATTTCAAATTGTCGACGAATTGATATATATCGGAATACTCGTGATAATGACGTTAGCCGCGAAGTGAAAAGATGTATTGCGGCTACAAGTAGGACTTTCTACTGCGCTCAATACTTGGTGGAGTGGTGGAAAATGGTGAATGGGCAGACGCATGAATCATGAGTTGAATCCGGCTCCGGGGTAGACCCCGCACTCGCTGGGTGTGTGCTAACGATGAAGACGCGCGTGCGGCCGGCAGAGACTGGCGGCCCAAGATTGAGCGACCTGAAACAAGGCATTACATTCGGTTCCTGGTTTCATTCGGACCTCACAGATGTACTGGACGTTGATCCTCTATACCAGCAGTGGTAATCATCTACGGCTTCCGTGTCCTTGGAAGGCTCATGGTCTCAATGACTGTTTTGTAGATTTACAATATCATGAGGTCTTCAAATAAGTATACGATTTTCTGCTACGATGGATGGATCGACATTGTTCCAATTTGGCTGCTTTGTCGTTTCTTCATTTTATATGTTACCTTTTTTTTAATACCCTCCTCTGACCCCCATACCAAAGAGCTCACATTCTGAGCCCCCTGGTAATGGACACTTACTAACAAACAAATTAAAACGCGGGGCAGAAACTGCTATCATGAATTAAGGTGAATCCCAGTGGAATTTAGCTCCGTTGAAGAGCTTCTCGGAACAAAATCAAAAATTATATTACTACAAAGAGATAACGATGTGGCTTTATTTAATTATACTATATACATTATTTAATTATACTATTAAACTACAATTAACATAAGATGCAGGGAAAAACTAGTAAGTGCTAGAAAACCCGCATTCGGAAACGGTCGACACGATTAGAAGAGAAATTCGTTTACATTCCTAATTACATACTGCTTAAACTTAATTAAAAAATGATTTTATTTGTTATTTTTTTCAAATCTGTGGGAAGTGCCTTATAATTGGATGGACCGTGGTATGTGATGCGCACAAGACCTATGTTCGTGGCAGCCTTGCTTCTGAATAGCCCATTAGCATTTCTTGAGTAGATTGTCGTTTGCTTTTGGCACGGAATAAGTTTTGGCAACATCTACCTAACACGAATAATCTTCAATCATGAGTTATGCTTGAAACTGCATCTACTTTTATACTTTTGGGATAAACTAAGGCAGTAGGCATATTTTTCATATGTTTATTTATTAGACTCATTTGTTAAATTGAAAACTCTACGGAGCCGATAATCAAGAAAAATTTAATAGGTATTCAAACAATTTATCATTCCTTATTGTTCCGCATTATCTTTCATCCATTAATACGGCAGCTATGCATGTGGGCTCGAGCTTCACGAAAAAACAAAAATCATTCAATTTTGGCATAAGGATGCGCGTTAGATTTTAGTTTTGTTTGTGTTGGTTTGAAGAATCACGGCGATTTATTGTTATCTTATGAGTGCGCGTCGAATCTAGTGAGTTTATGATCGAATTAACAGAGGACAAGTGAATTTATTGAGCACGTTCTCGTTAAATTCATTTGTTTTATTTTCAATTCCAATATATTATATAGAAAAAAGAAAGAAAATAGTTTCTTTACTCTTACTTCAACGTCATTCTTTACTGTTTTTTCTGTTGAGCTTGTTTCTCTTTCCATCTTTCTTTTCTCTTACATTTTATTTTGCATCCATCTCCCTTCTGTTTTTTCTGTTTTTCTTTTCTTTTCCTTCTTCTAAACATGTGCACCGCTGTCAACAATGTTTGCGTCACGCTGGCGCTGATATTTTTGCACTGGCACGTCGATTTTCACAATCTGTCTAGCCAAAAAAAATCTTATTGAATTTTTAAATAACTTCCCGACGAAGTGCTCCAGAACTGCCCACGGAAATGTCTAATATCCCAAAAAAAATAGAAAGCATTCCCATGAAAATTTCGAAGAATTTCTCAACGAAATTCCGAAATAATTTCCTAAGGAATATAAGATAAAGCTCTGAATAATTTTCTCGAGTGAATTCCGAAAGATTTCGGCGAAATATGCCGAAGTATTACCAAGATAATAAATAATAAAATATATTTTTATTTAAATTGCGAAAAACTATCCGGAAAATTTCGATGGATATTCCGAATATTTCTCGCTGAAATTCTGATTCTGAAGAAATCAGTTGGCGAAGCTTCGGGTGCAGGTCCGGTGATTCTTGATGGAAGCCAGCGGGCACGTCTTCTTGCGCAGCGATTACGCCTGCTGGCAGCTGCAGTTGCTGCTTTATGCTGTCCTCATACATTGCTGGATAGAAGTAGCTTGGAGGGCTTGCCTCGCGTCCATTGGATGATAGGCTATTGAGCCGGTGAAACTGGCGAAGTGTGGAGAGGGAAGAGGTGAAGTGAGAAATACAGCATTTCTAACCTTTCACTTCACATAAGACTTGAGAAATGAGAAAGGTGGTTGAGGATTATAAATAAAAACTAGTAGTGATAGGTGAAAAGGTAGAAGTGAGAAGTGAGTAGTAAGAAATGCAGAGATAGAAATGAGAAGTTAAAGTTAATAAATCAGAAGTGAAGAACAAGATGCGACATGTAAGAAGCGTATAACATGGGATGTGAGAAGTGTGTTGAGTGAAAAATGGATAGCGGGAAGTAAAAAGTGTAAAATGAGAAATACGAAGTAAAAAGTGAGTAACGAGATGTGAAATGTGAGAAGTGAGAAGTGAAATGTGAGAGATGAAAAATATGAAGTGAGAAATTGAAAATTAAAAATAGGCACAAAGAAGTGGGATGTAAATACTGAGTAGGGGATAATGAAAAGGGAGAAATTTACTTTTAACTCTTTATTAACGTGAGAAGTGAGAAATGAGAAATGAGTAGTAAGAGGTGAGAAATGAAAATAGAAAATAAGAAATAAAGCCTCATCTTCATTTTCCTTCACATTCCTTCCTTCTTTTTCTTAATTTTTTACTGCTTCTTCTTCATTTTTATTTCTTGCTTCTTTCTCCTTCTTTCTATTTTATTCCTTCTTCCTTTTAATTCTTTTTTCTGTTTTCCCGCTTCTGTGTTATTTCTTAATATTCCTTTGTGAAGATCCGTTAATTACGTAACGCGAAAAGTGGGTATTTTCAGAACCCCTTCCCTTTATGTCACACTTTTTTATGAAGCTTCTGCACATTTTGTATGAGTTGTCACATTTCACTGAACCCCCTTCTCCCTCTTAGCGTACGTAATTAATTATGCGTTACGTAATTTGTGGACGTTTCTTTACATTCTTTTTCCATTTATCTTCCTTTTTCATTCTTCCTTCATTCTTGCTCCATTATTTTCATTTTTCTTTCTACTCCCTTTTTTCTTCTCTTTTCATTTTTTAAAATTTATTTTTGCTACTTTCTTTCTCCATCTACTTCCCTTCCATCTCCTTTCTTATTTATTTATTCTTCCTTTTTAATTCTTTCTTCTTCATTCTTTGCTCATCTTTTTCCGTCCATGTTCTTGTTTTTTTAATTCTTTCTTCTTTCTTCACTTTCCCATTTTATCTTCATTCTTTTCTTTTAATTCTTCCTTCTTTTTCTTGCTTTTTTCTTCTTGTTTTTTTCCTTTTTCCTTCTTCTTTCGTCCTTGTTTTTTCTTTCTTCAACTTTACCCCTTCTTTCTTCTTCCTTCCTTCCATCTTTGTTCTTTCTTCTTCCTTCTGCCTTCTTTCTTTCTCCTTCCTTCTTCTCTTCTCTTCCTTCTCCTTGTTATTGCTTTCTTCTTCCTTCATCCCTCACTCTTCTTCATTTTTCTTTCTTTCCTCTTTCTTTCTTCTTTCTTTTTCTTTCTTCTTTCTTTCTTCTTCGTTCTTCTTTCTTTCTTCTTGCTTCTTCCTTATTGATTTGTTTTTCCTTTTTTCCTTTCTTGTATACAAAGTATACGTAAAGGCTATATGTTCGCTCCAAAAACGAACTCAGCTCGACGAATTGGAGTGATGTCTGTGTGTGGGTGCGCAAACTAATCCCACTCTTGTTTTATTGTTTCGTATTGAAAATTGGTCCAATCGGTCTATGGGCTTCGCAGTTATGGCCAAAATATATTTTTTACAAGAAAAATTCTCACTCCCTTTTCAGGCACTTATCCTTAACCGATTTGCTCGCAACAAGTTGCATTCGACGCAGAATTCGGTCCAATTCGTATTCAAAATTGGCCGGATCGGAATATGAGCTCAGAAGTTAAGGCCAAAATACTTTTCTTTCAAACCAAAACTGCGTAGAAATTACTCACTTGAAAAAAAAATTCAATTTACTTTTAACTCTTTATTAACGTGAGAAGTGAGAAATGAGAAATGAGTAGTAAGAGGTGAGAAATGAAAATAGAAAATAAGAAATAAAGCCTCATCTTCATTTTCCTTCACATTCCTTCCTCCTTTTTTTCCTGCGTTTTTCTTAATTTTTAACTGCTTCTTCATTTTTATTTCTTGCTTCTTTCTTTTTCTTTCTATTTTATTCCTTCTTCCTTTTAATCCTTTTTTCTGTTTTTCATACTTCTGTGTTATTTCTTAATATTCCTTTGTGAAGATCCGTTAATTACGTAACGCGAAAAGTGGGTATTTTCGAACCCCCTTCCCTTTATGTCACACTTTTTTTTATGAAGCTTCTGCACATTTTGTATGAGTTGTCACATTTCACTGAACCCCCCTTCTCCCTCTTAGCGTACGTAATTAATTATGCGTTACGTAATTTGTGGACGTTTCTTTACATTCTTTTTCCATTTATCTTCCTTTTTCATTCTTCCTTCATTCTTGCTCCATTATTTTCATTTTTCTTTCTACTCCCTTTTTTCTTCTCTTTTCATTTTTTAAAATTTATTTTTGCTACTTTCTTTCTCCATCTACTTCCCTTCCATCTCCTTTCTTATTTATTTCTTCTTCCTTCCTTCTTTCTTCTTCATTTTTCTTCTTCATTCTTTGCTCATCTTTCTCCGTCTTCCATGTTCTTGTTTTTCATGCTTTCTTTTCTCTTCTTCTCTCTCTCTTTTTTATCTTCATTCTTTTCTTTTAATTCTTCAATCTTTCTTCTTGCTTTTCCTTCTTGTTTTTCCTTTTCCTTCTTCTTTCGTCCTTGTTTTTCTTTCTTCAACTTTACCCTTCTTTCTTCTTCCTTCCTTCCATCTTTGTTCTTTCTTCTTCCTTCTGCCCTCTTGCTATCTCCTTCCTTCTTCTCTTCTCTTCCTTCTCCTTGTTATTGCTTTCTTCTTCCTTCATCCCTCACTCTTCTTCATTTTTCTTTCTTTCCTCTTTCTTTCTTCTTTCTTTTTCTTTCTTCTTTCTTTCTTCTTCGTTCTTCTTTCTTTCTTCTTGCTTCTTCCTTATTGATTTGTTTTTCCTTTTTTCCTTTCTTGTATACAAAGTGGACGTAAAGGCTATATGTTCGCATCAAAAACGAACTCAGCTCGGCGAATTGGAGTGATGTCTGTGTGTGTGCGCAAACTAATCTCACTCTTGTCCCATTGTTTCGTATTGAAAATTGGGCCAACCGGTCTATGGGCTTCGCAGTTATGGCCAAAATATATTTTTTTTCAAGAAAAATTCTCACTCCCTTTTCAGGTACTTATCCTTAACCGATTTGCTCGCAACAAGTTGCATTCGACGCAGAATCCTGTCCCATTCGTATTGAAAATTGGCCGGATAGAAATATGGGCTCAGAAGTTAAGGCCAAAATACTTTTCTTTCGAACCAAAACTGCGTAGAAATTACTCACTCGAAAAAAACGAGAAAGGCACCATCACCGCTACCCTAGCAGCACACAAGTTCCACATAGGTTGCTGCAACTCATATGTGACCAGATCTAGTTACAATCAAGTTGCTACAACCATTTTTGTCTGACTAGTGTTGCACCGGTAGGTGGATTAATCTGGGTTTTTTCCCTTTTCTTTCTTTCGTCTTTCATCTGCTATTTGCCATCTCCAATTTTTCTTCTTCCATCTTCCTTGCTCATTATTTTTCTTCCTTCTTCCTTCTGACTTATTTCTTGTTCCTCCTTCTTTTGTCCTTCGTCCTCCTGCCTCTTTTTTTCTTCCTTCCTTTCTCTAATTTCCTTCTTCTTTCTTTGTCTTCCTTCCTCCTTTTTTAATTCTTTCTTCTTACTTTTTCTTTTTGTTCATTCTTTTTTCCGCCTTCCTTTTTTCCATCTTCTTTCTTCTTCTTCTTCTTTTTTTTTCTACATACATCCAAGGATGTTATCGATCATTTAGTAATCTGCCTTCGATCATTTAGTAGTATGTCAATAACTCATCCCAGAGGCCTAATTTCAAAATGTGTTGTATGGTGGACTTTTAGTGCGAAGGTTTTTCTACAACTCTCCTTAACAGGTCGATGTTCGAATTCCACTATTAAAGGAGTTACGGTGCTAGTTGCTATACTTATACTAAATGATAACAAAATATGCAATCATTTAGTCTAAGTTACTGCTACTAGCGCTATAGCTCCGTTATTAGTGAAATTCAAACAACGAACTGTTAGGCAGAGTTGTAGATAAACCTTTGCACTAGAAGTCCACCATACAAAACATTTTGAAATTTAGCCTCTGAAATGAGTTATTGACACACTACTAAATGATCGAAGGCAGATTACTAAATGATCGATAACATCCTTGCATACATCCTTCTTCTTCCTGTCTCATTTGCATGTCTCGTATTTCAGTACCCAATAATCATCTCGCATTTCTTGTCTCTCCTTTTTTTTCTTCTTACTTCTCACCTATGACATCTCTTTCCTCACCTATCACATCTCACTGCTCACTACTTGCTTTTAAATACTCATTTCCTTCTTCTCACTTCTCTCTTCCTACTACTAACTAGTTACTTCTTAGTAATAGCTCACTTCTAACTGCCTACTACTCATTTCTCACTTCTCACTTTACACCACCTGCTTCGAAAGTCTCATTTCACACTTCTCACTTTATACTACTCACTTTTAACATCTAGGACATCATGCTTTTCCCTTCTCTCTACTCAGTACTCACTCTTACTTTTATATAATATACTTCTCATTGCTCACCCATTGCATAAGGTACCCCGGGGTAAGTAGGACCTAAAAAACGGTAGTTTGGCAAAATTGATAACGCATACTTAGAAAACAGGGTATTTCAGAATATTAACCACGGATCATTAAATGCTTTCATTGTTGAAGTGTAGAGGTGTTGGAAGCCATTTATTCAATTACAAAAATATTGGTAGTGTAAGATATAAATTTACCTTCAGGACCCACTTACCCCTTCAAACGGGGCAAGTGGGACCTATTCTGTTTTCTACTGTCGAACGAAACTGTTTTGAGGAATGTAGATATACTGTTCATATTATTTCTGAGTATAAGCATTTTCAGATCATGGATGGAGATTGGTTGCATGTCGGACTTTATTTTTGCAACAAGAAAGGAATTATAATATTAGCAGATATGAAAACAAGACAACAGCCGATTTACTGTTTATTTGGCTGTTGTCTTGTTTTCCATTAGCTCACTTTTGTATCAAATGTTTGAGGTGGCAAAGATAAGCGAAAGCGAATCTTTATTCACTTTTCGAATAAATAAATATTTCTCTGTTTAGAACACAAATTATTACATAAATCAGTACTTCAGAAGAAACGTTTTTATTCAAGCGATGCGCAGTGTTTTTAATTTGTAACAGAACAAAATTGCCAATTTATGTGTTAAGCACTTTATTTATCTGAGAATCTGATCCGATGTTTGAAAATAACAGAACACAAGACAAATCTTGGTGACCTACTTTAGAATAAAAAGATTATTTGCACTTTAAACGGAACAATATCGCATAGTTATAGCCATTGCTCTTCTTTATGTGGGAGATAATTCAGAATGTAAAATACTTATTTGGTTATTAACTGTACAATACTTTCTAACAACGAAATCAATAACATCTCTTTTCTCACCTATCACATCTCACTTCTCACCACTTGTTTCTCACTACTAATTTCATTTTTCTCACTCTCACTTCCTACTACTCACTACTTACTTCTTCTTCTTCTTCTTTTCTCACTTCTCTTTTTACACCATCTGCTTATCACTTTTCACTTTATACTACTCACTTTTCACTTCGCACATCACTCTTCTCACTTCTCACTTTTCTTTTCTCAGTACTCACTCTTACTTTTATGTTATTCTTTTCTCACTGCTCACTTGGGATGATGTAATACTAGTGATTCGCACTTCTTACTTTTCACTTCTTACGTCCCACTTCGAATTTAGAAGATCTCACTTCTTATTTCTAATTTCTCGCACTTATTTATGGTAACAAATGTTAAATATTTGGCCACGAAACCCTTGCCGATTCGGCCACGAAACCCTTTCGGGATTTGTTCAAACGGCATTCTGCAAAATGACTCTAAACCCTTCATTTGGAGGTATGCGCTGGTACATAAATCGTCGACGAAGGTTTTAGTCGTACCGTCACGTAAAATTCTTCGAAATTTCTTTAGGAAATTCTTCACAAGTTATTTGGTAAATCCTTGGAACTGTCTCGGCGATTACTTCGAAATTTCATCTAAAAATGCTTCGGGACTCATTCGGCAAATTCTTGGAAAAATTAGTTTACTAATTCTTGGGAAGCCCACCTGCGAATTCTTCAAAATTCCCTCATCATTTTTTTTGTCAAAACAGCATCGGCAATTTCTTTAGAATTTTCTCGGGAAATCCTTTAAAATTCCTATGACAAATTTGTCGGATTCTTTCGGCAAATTCATCCGAATTCACTAGGCAAGCTCTTCGGAATTCCTCGGGAAAATTTTCGGGATTTAATCGACATACTGTTTATAATTTCCTCGGCATACTCTTTCGTCAAAATACGCTTGGAAGAATATTCTGAATTTCCTCCACCAATTCTTCGGCAATTTAATCAGCAGAATTGATCTCCTTGCCAAATACTTCGAAATCACATCGAAAAATTATTTGGATTTTTTTCAGCAAATTCTTTGAAATTCCCTCGGCAAATTTTTCGGGTTAACTCTACAAATTTTTCAGAAATTCCACTGCAAACACTTCAAAATTTACTCGACGAATTCTTTCGTTAAAATATCTACAACGATTTCTTCGGAAAATCCATCATGATATCCTTCAAATTCTTCAGAATGTCCTTGGGAAACTCTCGCGAAATTCTTCGGGATTTTCCTTGGAATTTCTTCTTCTTTCTTGTTTTAAATTTCATTGCGTAATCCATTAGCATTTTCCCTATAAATTCTACAAACTCTTCTAGTCTCCTCTGGATTCGCTCGGTAAATTTTTCGTCATATCTTCCCAAAAATCTTCAAAATTTCCTTGGCGAATTCTTTCCTCTGAAAAATCTTCTGAACTTTCTCGGAAAATTCTTTAGAAAATCCTCGGGATGCCCTAAGAAATCTTCTAAAAATCGCACGGAATTATCTTTGAAAGTTCTTCGCTGTTTCCTTGGGAAATTTTCTGAAATTCACTTACGATATTTTTCGATTTTTTCACGAAGTTCTTCGGAAATTAAACGGTGGAATGTTCTTCGAGATTTCCGTGGAATTTTTTTTCGGAATTACCGTGGAACTATATGATATCGCGTTTGCTCGTGAGTCTGAGTCTTCGTAAAGTCTTCAGTGCTCGTTTGCTCGCGTTTTATGCTGGACCTAGAAAGATCGTACGATCATCGCAATGATTGATTCTGCGATAAATCGTTTAATTATTGCGTGTTCATATTACTATTTAAGAAGCTTGTTCGGTCCAATTCAGTTGGAGAATCACTGGTACTAATCTCTTTAGATCACTTTGATCAATAAATGATAGGAGATAAGAGAAGCTGTCTCTCGCTTCCCGAGAGATCTCACAGTTGCAGAAGAGATCATATGCTTATAATAACGTACAGTGCGCAAGAATAAATTAGTCCAAATCAAAGCAGCAAAGTGACAACGTGTCCTTTCTTTGTCTCGGTTCGGTCGGAAATAAAGTTTAATTGAGGTCAAAGTACAAGTGATCCATTTCGGTCGAGTGAAAGAAGAACATATCGAAGACGAGGTCGAGGACCTCGTAGTACCAAGATCTGGACGGATAGTTCCTTTACAGTCCACTAAGTTAAGTCCGTACCAGAACAAAGCTCCACATCACTTTTAAATGTGAATCAGCCAACGATACCTGCCCATTGACTAATGTTCCTTTCTGTGATATTTGTGGAGACGCAGAGACACAGTCTTAAAAATAGCAAAAATCATATACTAATGTTCCTTCCATTTTACAGATTATATTTATTGAGTTGCTGAATCTTGCACAGTGAGAATGATTGACTAACCCCAGTCAGCCGTTGATTACAAACATCGCTGTTGAATAAAGATCAGAACTTTTATGAAATATTTTAACGATAGAGTTATGGGGCTATTGTGTGAAACATTCGAATACTTTCGAAATTGATTCTAACGCACTGTTTGTATGTATCCGGAGTCTTCTACAAAGAACTAATGAAGACATCATATCAATTTTGAAGGTAATTTCTTTCGGAACATAAAACCAACCATCGCATAATGTATTCAGCCTGATTAAGCATATCCATTCAATACTAACCGAACGCACTGGCATATAAATCACCATGGCACTAGCGTATAAAGCAACCGCAGTTTCAACTGCGTGATAACATTTTCAGCATTCTCATAAATATTCCGTTCTGGTACATCCCATCACGTTCGGTGTCGTTTGGCCAGCCAGCATGCAGCCGCGCGCCGCCTTTCAATACCAACCAACATGTTACTGGTTCGAGCTGGCCCCGGTCAGTCGTTGGACGACGACAAAAAACGGCACACAAATGCGACACTTTTCGGTCGCGGTCTTCATCGTAAAAGGTGTGGCGGCCCACCGCCGACCAGACTGGAGATGTTATTTGAGACACCATGAAGCCATTAGGAAAATGGAAATGACTCCTTTATTCTCGCTCGCCACCATGCGGTCGCCCCGAATGAAACAACCGCCGACTTTACAACCTGCAGTCTCCGTCTATACAAACATGATCTATTAAGTGTCGCGGTGAATAATCTGCATTTATTTTCAATTTGACAGTCATCGCCCGAAAAGTGGACAACGGCAAGATCGGTGATTTTTTTTCTAATACAGTGTCTCCCTCTGAATTTATCTAAGGGATATCGCACAAAAGACTAATTTCCCGAAGGGATTGGAAAATTAATGATGGGTGGTTGATGTCACTGGGAATCACGATACGGCTCGATTGACCTGAATCAGAGACAGGTTCGAGCTTTGCGCGTCAAGTGCCCTAATGGAGTCATCCAGTTTCGCTTTCGTATTCATGACGGAACACGGACAGACAGCTCCGTGCTTCCCAACCGTAGATAATCTGGAGCACTTTGGCAGTATTATGCAGACTTTAATAGCCGCACAATGTTTTTTTCTCCTTGTTCAATGGCTTTTCATTTTGAAAGGGACACACCGGAGAAGAAAATAAATTATCCTCAAACTTTGTGTGGTCACGTGACGGTATCACGCATTGCACTCTCCATTTGGGAGGTTGCTGTTCCTTGGGGGAGTGACAACGGTCGAGGTGAAAAGTTGACAACGTTAAAATAAACTCGAAATTGGAACTTCAACTGAGCTTGGGTAGGCTTCAGTTATTTTTTCCAGAATCTATTAAGAATACACTTTTTATGGCTTTCTATTTTCATCCGCGACGAGCGATTCAATCAACTGAATTCGGAATTAAGAAGCGCTGGGATTCCGACTATTGCGATTTTGACAAACGCACATTCACCTCTGCGGCTCTGTATCGGAACTCGAGGGTTACGACAGGACAAATTGACTTCCGTTTTCCTTTGTTGCCCTTGGAATCAAATAGCAAGGATTCTTCTTGGAACAGTATACGACTTTGCGATGATGACGGCAAGGATGTCGACCCCTGACAGAGTTAATTATAGTGTTTATCGCGTTGTGCTCTATTTTCGTTATGGCGCGCAATTTTTCTGAGACAGCGAAGAGTTCCAACAAACAGAAGCACTTCAACTCCAGCCGGAGTGAGTTGAAGTTAGGCTGTTTGAACTATTGTTTGAGAGATGCTATTTCTGGAAGTTTGTTGCTGGGAACTTAGGGGTCTTTTTTTTCTTGGATTGCTTCAGGGTACGGAACGAAGACAGAATCACTTGAGTACATCAACTCGAGACAATGAGTGAGCGCGATGCAAATGTTCTGGGCGGTGAGAGATTGTGTGAAATGATGACTTTTGAGGCGGGAGAATTCAAGATCTGCAGCTGCCGGATTGAAATTTGCATTTATTTCGGTGACACTGAATTGATGGTGGGTTTCAACTTTTTGGTTAACCGTTTGCAACCGTTTCTGAGATAAAACAGTTTGAAGATAAAATACACCGATTTTTTTTATTTCATATTTAACATACATTTAACAATCGTCGAAATTTATTGACAAAAATGTTAATATTGGAGTAGTGGTTAGTAATTTCCATGGTAGGGGAAATGACAGCTTTGGCAGGTTTTGTTCTATTATTGTCAGGAGTTTTTTTATGGCTGATTATGCTTAAACTTGGCCTAAATATTCTTTGCATATCAAAAAATATTGTGGCCAAATTTCATAAAATTTAGTCGGCAAAAACCCCCATACAATAATAGAACAAAACCTGCCAAAGCCGTCTTTTCCCCTACATATACTGCCGTGTCAAGCATATCTGTCCCATGTCAAAAAATATGCAACTGAGAAAAATGCGATTGAAGTTGGAAACATATTTTTTAGTTTGTAGCGAAATTGCCCCATGAAATTTTGATTAATAAACGTATATCGATGAAAATAGTGTATTTCTAATGACTTAGTATTTTTCAAAAGATAAACACTGTTTTTTTAGTGGAATTTATTCAGTGGGACATTTATGCTGCGAAATTGAAGACAAAATTGATAATTCCAAGCATATTTGTCCCAATGCTAAAGTATCATCAGATTACTTCGCGCTTAGCAAAAGTTTAGTTGGGTCTGGATAACAACCTGTTTCAAATTAGATGCATTAAATCTTTTCAAAGCGTATTGTAGTAAAGGGCCGTACACTAATAACGTAAGCTTTTGGGGGAGGGGGCTTACGCTCCATAGAAAAAAATATGTATTAAAAAGCTGACATGGGGACGAGTGTGTCTGAAAACCCCAGAGATATTATATCTTACATAAGTATAAGGACAGTGAGAATTGGTTCCTATACATAATTTAATCCTGAAATAAGTTCTGGTCAGTGGCGTAGCCATGGGGGTTGTTTTGGACATGAACCCCCCCCCCCCTTCAGAGACAAATTTTTTAGAAGAATTTTTTTTTCGAAGAAAAAATGTTCGGAAAACTCCCCCCCCCATTTTCTGGCAACGCCACTGGTTCAGGTGAATTATGTTTCAGCGCAGATGGATTTTTGGAAGAAGCTTCAAAATCAGATTACGTGGTAACTCAATACCGCAATACTGCGAAGGTGTTTGATGATTCCTATAAAATTTATTTATTTCAGATTAGCATCTGATGTGTCGAGTGGAAACTTCCACCTGTGTGTGGTGTGTGTGTGAACATTTGTAAACACATGGTCAGGACCATTTATTCGTAATAAGTTGTACTCGACGGGAAATTCGGCCCCATTGTTTGCTATTGAAAATCGATTAGTCACTTCCGAAGCTATTGCAAAAATCTTGGAATATGTAAATTAATTGGGCCTACCTTATAGCCATGCGATTAGAAGCACGACTACAAAGCGATGATGCTTAGGTAGCTTGGTTGGACTCACGGTCAAAGGAATTTTCGGGTGCAATTAGGCATAAAAGTATTATCGTGTTAGCCTCATCATATACGAATGCAAAAATGGTAATGCCAACAAGAAAAGAAGAAAAGTCTAAATGAATACATAGAATGCGAATAAAAATGAGAGACTATTCTGACTCAAATTTTAATATAAATCATCTCAATATGCTTCAATTATTACTTTTCAATTTTCATAATGCACAAGAAAGGCATCAACGATGTTAGGTGGATTAACCTTTTTACCCATTGAAACTATACCACAACCCATATTCTTTCTCTGAATGATTTGATAATGAAAATTGGCCTCTTCGAAGTAATTTAATACATGTTATATGAAATTTGTTTCAATGGGACAGTTATGCTTGGAAATTCTACAATGGGACAAAATGACCCGATATTTTTTCGCCAAGTTTTCGAACAAACTATATGTATTTATTTGTTCACAATAAAATATACATTAATCTAGAACGTTTGGTGCTAAAACTTAAAAATGATAAAAATCGACATGGGACAGATATGCTTGGGACGACAGTATAGGGTTATGGAAAAAAAAACTTTTGAAAACCATTTTTTTTAACCTTTCCATCCCCAACATCTGTTTTTAAGGGCTTTCAAAAATCTAAACTGCTGTAAAAATCGCATTTCTTGACCGATTTTTTCGCAACAAGTTGCATTCCATCCGGATGGATCCCAATTTTTGATTTATACTAGTTTCGAGGCTATCCACAGTACGGTTCCAGAATTATTCCAGATTCCGTTGGGGTCAGTTGCCTTCGGAATAAGTGGCCATTTACAATTTTAAGTCAAAACAGGTCTTGCGACACCTCAAACTTCATGATTTCACAAAGCAATGATGCGAATGATATTTTTGGGGTTCCTGGCCTACTCGGACTCAATCTGGCCACATCGGTTACAATCCGGGGACCTACGGGATGGCCATTTTCTAAATTAATTCAAAATAGGTCATGTGACACCTCAAACTTCATGATTTTACAAAGCAATGATGGGATTGACACAAGGGCTTAGCCAGAGTGGGCAGGTTGGGGCAAAACAACTCGAAAAGTTTCGGGCGCAAGAATTCTCTTTGAAATCCTTCTAGAAGCTCCCCTGGGAACTTCTAAATTCCTCCGGAAAGTAATCCACAAGTTCCTCTGAAAATCGTTCGAAAACCTTTCTCATGTAATTGTAATCTCTCCTTATCTAGAAACCCCTTAATAAATAAGTTTTTTAGGAAATTCATCTTCTCCAATTTTTGCTTCTAGACATTTCTTTGGCTATTCTTCCAGAAAAATCTTCTGCATTTATATACATTCGGGAGTTCCTTCAAGAATACAAACGGAATTTCCTTTCAAAATTCCGGTAGAAGTTTCTTCAGAAATTTATGACGGAAATCCTCCGATTTCGCTCCACAATTTCACTTGTAAATCTATAAGAAATTCCTTCGGAAATTCTTCTAGGAACTTCTCCGGGCATTCCTCCAGGATTATTATTATTTATTCAGACTAAGGCCGAAGTGGCCTGTGCGGTATATAAGAGTCTTCTCCATTCGGCTCGGTCCATGGCTACACGTCGCCAACCTCGCAGTCTACGGAGGGTCCGCATGTCATCTTCCACCTGATCGATCCACCTTGCCCGCTGCGCACCTCGCCTTCTTGTTCCCGTCGGATCGTTGTCGAGAACCATTTTCACCGGGTTATTGTCCGACATTCTGGCTACGTGCCCGGCCCACCGCAGTCGTCCGATTTTCGCGGTGTGAACGATGGATGGTTCACCCAACAGCTGATGCAACTCGTGGTTCATTCGCCTCCTCCACGTACCGTCCGCCATCTGCACCCCACCATAGATGGTACGCAGTACTTTCTTTTCGAAAATTCCAAGTGCGCGTTGGTCCTGCACGAGCATCGTCCAGGTCTCGTGTCCGTAGAGGACTACCGGTCTAATGAGCGTTTTGTAGATTGTCAGTTTGGTACGGCGGCGAACTCTATTCGATCGGAGCGTCTTGCGGAGTCCAAAGTACGTACGATTTCCAGCCACTATGCGTCTCCGAATTTCTCTGCTGGTATCGTTATCGGCGGTCACCAGTGAGCCCAAGTACACGAATTCTTCAACCACCTCGATTTCGTCAACACCGATAGAAACTCGTGGTGGGTGGCTCACATTGACCTCTCTTGAGCCTCTTCCTATCATGTACTTCGTCTTCGACGTGTTGATGACTAGTCCAATCCGTTTAGCTTCGCTTTTCAGTCTGATGTAGGCTTCCTCCATCCTCTCAATGTTACTTGCCATGATATCAATGTCGTCGGCGAAACCAAATAACTGGACGGACTTCGTGAAAATCGTACCACTCGTGTCAATCTCTGCCCTTCGTATTACTCCCTCCAAAGCGATGTTGAATAGCAGACACGAAAGACCATCACCTTGCCGTAACCCTCTACGCGTTTCGAAGGGACTCGAGAATGCCCCTGAAACTCGAACTACGCACATCACCCGATCCATCGTCGCCTTGATCAACAGTATCAGTTTATCCGGAAATCCGTTTTCGTGCATTAGCTGCCATAGCTGGTCCCGATCGATTGTATCATATGCGGCTTTGAAGTCGATAAATAGATGATGAGTGGGCACGTTGTATTCGCGGCATTTCTGCAATACCTGACGTATGGCGAACACCTGGTCTGTGGTAGAGCGTTCACCCATAAATCCCGCCTGGTACTGCCCCACGAACTCTCTTGCAATTGGTGTTAGTCGACGGCATAAAATTTGGGAGAGTACCTTGTAGGCGGCGTTCAGCAATGTGATTGCGCTGTAGTTGCTACAATCCAGCTTATCACCCTTTTTGTAGATGGGACACACACCATCCACTCCTGCGGCAGAACCTCATCCTCCCAAACCTTGGTAATCACCCAGTGCAGCGCTCTAGCCAGTGCTTCACCACCGTGTTTAAACAGTTCTCCTGGTAGTTGGTCAACTCCAGGGGCTTTGTTGTTTTTCAGCCGGCCGATCTCCTCCTGAATTTCCTGGAGATTCGGAGCCGGAAGTCGCATGTCCTGCGCGCGTGCTCCTAGGTTCATTACCATACCGCCACCGTTGTCTGCCATATCGCCATTCAGGTGCTCTTTGTAGTGCTGCCGTCACCTTTGGATCACCTCACGCTCGTTCGTAAGAAGGTTCCCGTTTATGTCCTTACACATATCGGGCTGTGGCACGTGGCCCTTACGTGAACGGTTCAACTTCTCATAGAACTTTCGTGCGTTATTAGCGCGGTACAGTTCCTCCGTTTCTTCACGGTCTCGATCTTCCTGCTGGCGCTTTTTCCTCCGGAAAATCGAGTTTTGTCTGTTCCACGCCCGTTTGTATCGTGCCTCGTTCGCCCTCGTGCGGTGTTGCAGCAATCTCGCCCATGCTGCATTCTTCTCCTCAACTAACTGCTCACATTCGCCGTCATACCAGTCATTTCTCTGATCCGGAGCCACTGTGCCTAGTGCAGCGGTTGCGGTGCTTCCAATGGCGGATCGAATATCTCTCCAACCATCTTCATGAGATGCTGCGCCTAGCTGCTCTTCCGTTGGGAGTGCCACTTCCAGCTGCTGCGCGTAGTCTTGGGCTAGTCTACCGTCTTGTAGCCGCCCAATGTTTAGCCGCGGCGGACGACTCCGACGCGTGTTGATCACTGTCGAGAGTTTTGAGCGCAGGCATACTGCAACGAGGTAGTGGTCGGATTCAATATTCGCACTGCGGTAAGTGCGTACGTTCGTGATGTCGGAGAAGAATTTACCGTCGATTAGAACGTGATCGATTTGGTTTTCCGTTACTTGATTAGGTGATTTCCATGTGGCCTTGTGGATATTCTTGCGGGGGAAGAAAGTGCTTCGGACTACCATTCCGCGGGAGGCTGCAAAGTTTATGCATCGTTGGCCGTTGTCGTTGGATACGGTATGCAGACTATCCGGTCCGATGACCGGTCTATACATTTCCTCCCTTCCTACCTGAGCGTTCATGTCACCGATTACGATTTTGACGTCCCGCAGTGAGCATCCATCGTATGTCTGCTCCAGCTGCACATAGAACGCTTCTTTCTCGTCGTCGGATCTCCCTTCGTGTGGGCAGTGCACGTTGATGATGCTATAGTTGAAGAAACGGCCTTTTATCCTCAGCTTGCACATTCTTGTAGCATTGAGCAATTGAGCACAAATTCGTAAGTGGTACTAGCCTGGACCACAGAGAAACAGACGTCACACTCAACATATGTTCCATCGTTCACCTTTTTAACGGTGGATTCATTTTTTTGTAGGTGGTCAATCGGCCACTGATGGCGCTTCCATCGATTTCGCTTGTGTTTTACGTTTAAGCACTACCGCCATCTGGCTGCCGCTTGTTCAAACACAGTGAATTTAGTATTGGGCGAATCGGAATCATGACGATGATTTTGATTGCATTTTGTTCTAAGTGAGACGTCTGTTTCTCTATGCCTGGACTATTGTATGAGAGTAGCATCACTTTAATCCGTTACCACAGATATTGATTTGGTGGGACTAATAATTATTTCTTAGATGAAAGCAATGCACTCTCCAATAGTCAAGCTCTGTCCTGGCCACGTCCTTGCGAATGCTGAAGCAGGGGAAGGATGGCTAGTTGAACACCTACTTAAGAAAGGTGCAGAGACCTCTCATATGTGTCACGGGAGGTTTTGGAATTGTTAGTGTAGAAGGTTTTATCAGTTTGAAATCGTTTTGGTAGAACGCAAAACACAGAAAGAACTAAGACAGAAATACAAAGTAGGAAAGGGACGAGCCTGGATTTGAACCCACGACCGCCTGTGCATAAAGTATTGCGGTATACTTGGTACAACTCGTGATTCATGTATATGTGCCATTCACCATTTTTCACCATGCCGCCAAGTATTGAGGACAGTATTTTTCACTCCGAGAATTCAACGTCCGGATGCTTCATGGCCGTACAGGGCGACTGGACGAATCAACGTTAAACTGGTCGAATAAACACAAGACTCTGCTTATCATAAGACGAGTTTGTACAATCCCATTTAATTCCACCACTTAATTGTCGATTTCGATTTAATTCCACCACTTAAAACTCGAGTCAAGTACGAGACACTGAGGACGACCTTACTGTTGAGGTCGAAATACGTATCTGTCAAGGTACAATTAAGTGGTGGAATTAAATGGGATTGTACAAACTCGTCTTATGACAAGTGAAGACATTCCACTAAAAAGCTCAAAATAATTTTCTTAACAAGACTCTGATATGGTAACCGGAGGCGAAGGCTGTTGAAGACCGTACAGAAGCCGGCAGTCTATAATGGCTTGTTCAACATGTTGGTTCTGTGAGACTTTGTTGACCTTGATACGGCAGTAGACTTTAACGGAACTTAAATGACAGTGAAAAGTGATTGTGATGCCAAGTACTTCCACAATTTTTACAGATGGAGATGAGAAGTTCCCCCAACTTACCTTTCTTGGATGACTAGTGGGGAGACTCCAAAGGTCGTTCTGCCCCAAAACACAAGGCAGACTAAAGTAACGCGGATCTCCGGATCATTCTGCGCATCCTAAATTAGTTTGATCAAGCACTCACAAAGTGATTTACATTTAAGAATTATTTGAAAAGTAGAGCAAATGGTTTGATCTCACCAATCTAACCAAGAAGATATACTCTGGCACTACGACTACGCTTACTTGTATGCTACCTCGGAGATGTACTCCAACGATTGGGATATCCTCGTTGAACTCTAGCTCGTCGAAGGGCACTTCTTCCGGTATATACTGGAAGAGCCAAGCGTCCTGATAACACCAGGCTACGCTTGATTTCCACGAAGTCATCCGGAAAATCTGCGATTTCATACTTTGCGCTTAAAATACTTACTTACTTGATACTTGATGGGCTACAGCTCTTCGATGAACCTACGCCGAATGGAGTATCCTTCTCCACTGGACTCGATCCTGGGCCAATCGCTTCCAGTCGCCCTGAACATTGAGCGCCCTCAGGTCCTCTTCAACTGCAAAAAGCCATCGTGTACGCGGCCTTCCACAAAGCCTGCGGCCTCTTCCGGTTCTCTACTAAATATTATCTTCGCTTGACGTTCTTCCGGCATACAAACAACGTGACCAGCCCACCGTAGTCTGCCGTGTTGTATAAGCTTAATAATATCCAGCCCTTTATACACCTGGTACAATTCGTGATTCATGCGACGCCGCCAGATACCGTTCTCCTGTTTACCGCCGAGTATTGTCCGCAGCACCTTACGCTCAAACACTCCGAGAGCTCTCCGATCAGCCTCCTTTAACGTCCATGTCTCATGGCCGTATAAAGCCACCGGAAGAATCGGAGTAGTATACAGCGCGAGTTTTGTTTTCGTTTGCAGACTACGGGACTTAAGCTGGTTACGAAGTCCGTAATAAGCCCTATTTGCAGCTGCAATACGCCTTTTCACCTCGCGGGTAACATCATTATCGCACGCCACTAATGTTCCAAGATACACAAATTCTTCTACCACTTCAAATTTTTCACCGTCCAGCACTATTTCGCTACCACCACCACTAATGAACCCACGTTGATTGCCAGCGACCATGTACTTCGTTTTGCTGGTATTGATCGTGAGTCCAATCCTCGCTGTCTCCTCTTAAAAGGCGCAAAAGCCTCTTCCACGGCACGGCGATCAATTCCGATAATATCGATATCGTCCGCAAATCCCAGGAGCATATGCGATTTTGTGATAATGGTACCGCTTCTTTGCACACCAGCTCTCCTAATCGCTCCCTCGAGCGCTATATTGAACAGTAGGTTCGAGAGTGCATCAACCTGCTTTAATCCATCTAAGGTAACAAATGACGTCGATATTTCATCCGCAACCCTTACACTTGATTTCGATCCGTCCAATGTTATACGAATCAGCCGTATCAGTTTCGCCGGAAAACCATGTTCAAGCATAATTTGCCATAATTCATTCCGTTTCACTGAATCGTACGCCGCCTTGAAATCAATAAACAGATGATGTGTCTGCAAGTTGTACTCCCGGAATTTATCAAGGATTTGTCTCAGGGTAAACATTTGATCCGTCGTTGATCGGCCCTCACGAAAACCTGCTTGGTATTCGCCGACAAGCGGTATTCGCTTCAAGCGGTCTCAATCTGTTGAACAGAATACGGGACATAATTTTGTACGCCGAATTAAGGAGGGTTATTCCTCGGTAATTGGCGCACTCCAGTCTGTGCCCTTTCTTAACGAGAGGGCAAATGAGGCCGTCCAACCAGCTAGCAGGCATTTCCTCGTCTTCCCAAATTTTCGACATAATATGGTGCAGAACTTCATACAGCTGCTCACTGCCATGTTTGAGAAGTTCAGCCGGGAGCTGGTCCTTCCCCGCAGCCTTATTGTTTTTCAGCTCTTTGACAGCTTTTTTAACCTCACCGTCACTTCCTCCATTCAACAAAGTCTCGAAGTGTTGCTTCCACCTGGCAGCCACTTCAGTTTTATCTGTCAGCAAATTCCCTTGTTGGTCGTTGCACATGACGGGGGATGGCGCTGTCTTTCTCCGCATGCCATTGACAGATTCATAAAACCTCCGCATATCGTTCTGCTCCATTTTTTTTCTGCGCCTCACTAATCACTTGTTCTTCGTACTATTTTTTCTTTCTGCGGTGGGTTCGTTTTTCGGCTGCTCTTGCTTCCTTGTACCGATCTCTATTCGATCGGGTACCTGACACCAACATCCGGCTTCTGGCAACGTTCTTCTCGTCTGTCACTCTCTGACACTCCACATCGAACCAACGCGTCCTGGGTCGCACCTGTGCAGTGCCTACCACTTCTCGTGCTGTTGTGCTCACCGCTCCATGGATCGACTCCCACAGATCGTTGATGTTGTCGCTAACGTTGATTGCACTTATCCGTTCGTCGAGCTTCTGGCGGTACTCAGCCGATACTCCTTCCGCCGACAATCGCTGGATATTGTAACGCATCGTTCGCTGTGATCTTTCGTTCGATACAGTTGACAACCGTGATCGAGTTTTACTGACAACGAGGTAGTGATCAGAGTCAATGTTCGGACCTCTGAATGTCCGCACATCGATAACATCCGAGAAATGGCGCCCATCCACCAGAACATGGTCTATCTGGTTGCAAGTTTCATCATTTGGATGTCTCCAGGTGTGCTTTCGGATGTTCTTTCGTGCAAAGTAGGTGCTACTGATGGCCATCCCTCTGGCAGCAGCAAAATTTACTAGCCGTAGGCCGTTGTCTTTGGTAGCGGAGTGAAGGCTCTCCCTACCGATTATGGGACGGAAAAAGTCCTCTCTACCGACCTGAGCGTTAGCGTCTCCGATAACAATTTTCACGTCATGCTTTGGGCACTCTCCATAGGCTTTATCAAGACATTCATAAAACGTGTCCTTCACGTCGTCGGATTTATCGTTTGTCGGTGCGTAAACGTTGATTAGGCTGTAATTGAAGAATTTGCCCCGTATCCTCAACACACAGATTCGTTCGCCAATGGGTTTCCACCGCATCACTCGCTTCATCTGCTTGCCCATCACTACGAAACCAACTCCATGCTCTGCTTCTTCACTGCCGCTGTGATAGATGTTATACTTGAATGCAGTATTGGTCGTGGGGTCCACGGCTCGGAATTCACGTTCTCCGGATCTAGGCCATTGGACTTCTTGAATAGCAGCCACGTTCACTCCAACCTTCTGCAGTTCACGAGCCAGAAGGCTCACTCGTCCAGGTTCATTTAGGGTCCTGACATTCCAGGTACCGAGTTTCCAATCATAGTCCTTATTTCGTTGCCGGGTCGGTTGCCAAAAATAACGTTCTCTTTCTCTTCTATCTCCATTTTTCGTGGTATTTGAGAGGCTTCAGTAAGCTACCTTACCGGGGTCGCGTTACCTACATCGCGATGATGGGGCTGCCACCTTAGGTATAGCTGACGCGATACAGCATTTCGTTAATCAGCCGCTGGGTACCAGGCAGACGCTGTTTGAGCCGCACCTCCTGGTGAACAGACGCTCGAGGCGTACCTTCTCACTCTAGCTGATGTCAGAAGGACAACAGTGCCCAGGCTGCACTACCAGCTAAGTACACAACCCTTAGCTGGCGGTCTTTTGTCATCGGACGACCCGTGGAAGCGTGAGATAGGGACTTGTGGGGACCAGAGCTCTGTTTGGCGCTCCTTCCTTGATGTCAACCCCCATTTTGCATATATTGCGCCCCTTTTCCGTCTATTCTCCGACGACGGTGTGGAATGGACTGCGCCTCGACTAACGAGAAATCTTAACAGGCTATTCTCCTTGTTTTTGTACACACTTTACTTAACCACCCGCGGCCTTCATCGGGTTCCGAAGTCAACCCAAAGGTTCAGGCTGGGCTTCAGGCATTCTTGTTGCTGTTCAGTTGCTTAGTTTTTGGGATCTTTCTGGTCAGTGCTGTGTTGGTTAAGCTTCTCTACGAAGAGCTTGGGATACTGCATTAACATTAAATGCATCCTAAGTCTATTGTGCCGTAAGACACACGGCTACAAAGCAAGACCATGCGAGGGTGGCTGAGTTCGATTCCCGGTGCCGGTCTAGGCAATTTTCGGATTGGAAATTGTCTCGACTTCCCTGGGCATAGAAGAATCATCGTGCTTGCCTCATAGTATTTTCTTATTCTTCTTCTGTCCCAGTGTGGAGATGTAATGACAATAAGAAGAAGAAGAAGTCTATTGTTTATTATTATTTTATCGAGCCTTAGCCAGCAACAATTTTTATGAGCACACAAGTCATTGCCACCGGCAGCTGTGTTTTTTCAAGCTCAAGCGTCACTTGCTTTATCAATAGTGAAATGGTATTAACTTTCACATACTGTATGCATCCAGAACCGAATTTAGTTATATTTAGGCAGAGTTATAGAAAAATCTTCGCACTAGAAGTCCACCATACAACACATTTTGAAATTCAGCTTTTGGAATGAGTTACTGACAAACTACTGAATGATCGAACGTAAACTACTAAATGATCGACAATATCATTGATGTATTATAAAATTGTTGAGAATTTGCTACTTCCTTCCTTTTTTAAATAGAAGCTTTAGAAATACGCTTCTGTAAAAATTCGTTATGCCTGCCGTATTATAATGGTACTATCCTATCTATGTTTTTGCTTCTAATTCTATCATGGAACGTCTAAGTTTGTAAGATGATGTTAGCATATGTCGTTCGAGAACGAAATGAGCAGGATTATCACAGAATCCTAAATTATTGTGGAAAAAGCAATATCATTGTGCAACAAGACTTTTTTTTAGATATTGTTTGCAAATCGAGATCAAATCGATAGTTGAAGTGGGCAATTTGAGCAAATTCCACGGAATGTAACATAAATTAGACAAATAAATCAAATAGAATATAAAATAGGTCACTTGGAATAATCGTGAAAGGGAAGATCAGAATATCTCATTGGGTTTTGAAACGATTGGATAATAATAAAAAAAATATTTGTTCGATTTTTTTTTGTCTTTTTTCAGCACGTTGGAGACACCGCTAATAGCAATTTCGATATGCGTCTAGATAGATACTTTGTATATTTAATGCAAGTTCAATAATTATTTCATAACATTAAAACATTAACAAACAGCTGTTTTCTTCGATATTGCATAATTACGTCAGGGTAATCAAATCGGATCTGTCTGGAAGGTTAATGCCTCCGAACAGTTGAATGTAGTCCAGAAGATTGATGGGAGATTTTTTTTCTGACTGTTCTCAAATTCTTTCGCTAACAGCTGACACGGCGCGCGCCGATTAACTTCCGGTACTGCAAATGGAACACCTTGTGGTGCTGAACGTTGTACCACCGAATGCCATAGACAAGTCCACCAACCAAGGACAACAATCCCGGTGTCTACATGCGCTTGTTTTCACATTACAGGAGGAATCCCGACTTCATTTTCCATTGTTCACGAACGTTGAAAGGAACTTCCGCTCACCTTTTCTTTCCGTACGACGACGAGGACGACTCTTCGGAAGTCGCGCGCGCGTCTCTTTTGTTGTGTTGGACCATATATGCAAGGCGCAAGGGTACCTACCTTGTACGTTAATGTGGGCAGAGCTGCGATTGCATACGGAGCACTCTTCAGTCTTCGTCGCTATTGCCTACAACATTGCTCTGCGATGAATGCGGTTGAAACGGGCCACAACAGATAGGACGACGAAGGTTAAGAGCCGGTTTTGGCTCGGCAAAGAATGAGAACACGATAGCAACGCCCCCAGTATCAAATGATGCGATGCAATGTGCGACGGCCACCCCAGCCCAGTGTTTGTTGCATCGAGCGTTTTAAAAGCAGTCAGATGGTCTGGTTCCGTTCTAAGTCCGGAGAGGGCACGCAAAGAACCACCGAATCCCAAGGAGTGACGCTTAATGTGTATTAATTCCAGAGGAGGGCAGACGTATATAGAGATCGGCTCTTGAAGATGACGCTTGCGATAATTGCCGGGTTTGGAAATCACAATTCAACGGAACTCGGCAGCTGCGGCTTCGCGCCGATGTTGAATGTTTCGATGGAACAGATTGATACGGCTACATTGTTGATGCAATTGTTCGATTTGTTTTTGCATTTGTGAGGTGAAGGTTAAGGTTGTTCGGTTGTATGCTACCAAGTTTTATTGACATCAAATAATAATGTGAATATGTTTTCATCCGACAAGAATTCATTACTGGCACAAGCTCAGTATTTTTGCTATCCAGCTGGTTTTTCAACTCAATTTACTAATTTCAGTAGAACTGTAATCCAATATGTATTTATGATAATGATTCATGATTCAGACTGGAATAATGCTGCTATGTTTTGAACAATACATTGTTCTAAATCCGGAATCTGATGTATTACTGCGAATTGATAGCATATCAAGTCTGTAGCGTTATACATATGTGAAGATTTAAAGCAATATCCTATTATGCACAGTTGCAGCATCAATCAAGCATTACAAGTTGATCATATCAAAATTCAAATTAAACAATGTTTCATTCGACTTCGGAGTGAAAAAAAAAATCTAACGAGTTCAGGATGACTTGCTTAATTTTTCTATCAGATAAAATTGAACATCGATTCTTCATTTCAGCACCCAATTATAAGTATGCTTATCATGTGGTGGGGCGAGCAAAAGCGTAGGATTGTCAATCCGGGAATGGCGAGTTCTATCCTCGGTCCGTTTTAATTTTATAATTTTAATTAAAAAGGAAAGGAAATTAAATAATTAAAAAAAAATAGCACAAATCGATTTACCGAATGATAATTTCAACCTCGTGTTATATATGCCGATGATCAAGATTTGAAATTCCCATACAAAATGTACGAAAATCTTTTCAAAGAAGAGATTCGATTTTGATTTTGAAATGCTTCTAGTTTCATCGTAAATAAAAAAAACGAAAATAAATTAGCAAAATTTGGGCTGTTGTATATACAAGTTTTTTTTGACAAAATGTTTAATTAAAAAGTAATTTACAATGTTATGAAAACTTATATGTGAATATGTACATTATGTGAAGATAATGATTTGTAAAATGTATTGGAGGTAACCACCTTCCCTTCGATGGGACTCGAACCCACAACCCTTTACATTTTTCAAATCATTATCTTCCACATAATGTACATATCCACATATGAGTTTTCATAATATTGTGAATTAATTTCCAAGTCAGGTGATTTAATCCCCGGAATATAGACAATTAACTTTGATTGAACTGATTAAAAAGTATTAGATAACTACATGAAAGTTAATTCAACTGGATCGATCAAAAATTTATTTATCTAATGCGTGTACCCAGCCGAACTGTAATTTTGCGTTAAAAGTAGTCATTTATTACCTTATTATTATCTGAGTGAACTTCATTATTGTCGTATGTAAAAAATTATGCCTAATGCTCAATATGCCAAATATATAATGGCCCATTATTCTTTCTTTATTCTTAAGCGATCAATGAAAACGGAAAGTTAAACTGGGACTTGCCAGTTAGGTTAAGTTTTATTTATTGAGAAATCATCTGTGGGATTTTAAATATTATAAATAAAAATGGATAAATAAATATTGCTTTGAAAATTATTTTTAACTTTGTTCAAGAATTTCGATAAACAAAACCCACTTGTGTTGCCACACCTTGATATTTAGTTACATACATAGCAGCCATGGTTCTGATTTCGATGCTTTGTACACAAAAAATAAACGTAATTATGGTTCCGTTGACAGATATATAACAATGCACACTGCTGTAATCCACACATTTTTAGGAAACATTGCAAAAGTTTAAATAATGATGTTTATAAGAGCACACAAAACTATTCTTCACGTGAGGAATGCGTGGTCTCAAATAAGCAATAATTGATTTTATGAGTAGAATCATATCGATCATATTTGAGTTATCACATTTCAAGAACTTAAGTTTGCAAAAATATGTTCCTCCTTCTTACTCCTATCCGTGGCTTCGTGGCCGTGCGGTTAGCGTTTAGGCACATGTGCCAATGAAGTGTGGGTTCGATTCCCGCTTCGGTAAGGAGGAAACTTTTCGTGATTGAAAAATTCTCCACTGGTTCACTGGGTGTTATGTGTCCTGTCCGTTGTCTCATGCTAAGTGTTAAGTGTTCAGACCTCTGGTCGAAGACGGTGTTCCTGTCTTTTTTTCATCCCTACCTCCTCGTGGCGCTGGCCGGGATACAAGCAACCTTGGGAAAGATCGGGTAACCAACCCCGGTGGGAACTATGGTCGTATGTTGCCAGGGAAGGGAGGATTTACTACTATTTACATCAGAGAGGTGCAAATCTGATTGAGCGTCTGTTCTTCATGTTAGGAGCGGCTCACAACAGCGTCCCCGTTGCCAGCGATGGACTCTAAACAAAACTGTGCACACCATGCTGCATCGTGTCAGCATCGAGAAGCCGGCCCCTTTAACGCGATGTAGGTAGCGCAACCCTGGTAAGGTAGTCTACCAGCGATTCTACAGTTACCAAGAAAGGGAGAAGTAGAGCAAACTGATTGATTCAACGGCAACAGACCCGACAACGAATAAAGGACAACGATTGGAAAGTCGGATCTTGGAACGTGAGAACTTTGAATGAACCTGCACGTGTTGGGCTCCTCGTTCATGGTGATCGGGAAGCAGATGAAGCGTGTTATCCGGTGGAAGCCGATAAGCGACCGCATTTGCGTGTTGAGAATGAAGGGCAAATTCTTCAATTATAGCCTGATCAGCAACTATGCCCCAACGAACGATAAGCCTGATGACGTGAAGGATGAGTTCTTTGAGAGCCTTGATAAGGCCGAAGAAGAGTGCCCAACACACGATGTAAAGATTGACATCGGGGATGCAAATGCGCAGATCGGAAGAGAAAGTTTCTTTCGCTCTGTCATTGGTACGGAAAGCATCCATTCCGCTACCAACTATAATAGTCTGCGACTTGTGACTTTTGCAATCAGCAGTACCTACTTCGCACGTAACAATATCCGCAACACACCTGGAAACGTCCGAGTGGAGACACTTGCTTACAGATTGACCACGTGCTTAGTGGGGGTCCCGTAGCGTAGTTGGCTACACGTTCGCCTTATAAGCGGACGGTCATGGGTTCGATTCCCAGCCCGTTCACCAAATCCTTGTCAGTCGCCGGAGGTGCAGCCCAAACGGTGGCGTTTTGGGGTACGCGTCTCATCGACATGGCTGCCCGATGACGACTAACAAAATTGTTCTTCTCGGAGGCAATCCTCCAACAACGTTTCCCGGATAAATGGAAACCGAACAATGCAATGAACAATTGGATAAACGATATGGACAAATGGACACAATGGATTCACGATGAGATGGACCCGGCAATGATAACAATAATTTAATTTATTGAACGGCTACTCAGTCTTGCACTTATTACAACGAGTTTTTTATTTACCCGACGTTTCGACACGGGGATTGTGTCTTTTTCAAACAACAAAAATATTTTCCCCTTGAAAAAGACACAATCCCCGTGTCGAAACGTCGGGTAAATAAAAAACTCGTTGTAATAAGTGCAAGACTGAGTAGCCGTTCAATAAATTAAATTAAAACGTACAGTCGATCCATAATCAGTAAAGATAACAATAATGAATGTCTAAAAATAGATTCTGTGTGGATTCTGTACAGCAGAGTACCACTGTAGATCACGGATCAGTAGCGGTTAAGAAACACAGAGTGCTTACCAAATAAAGTATTAAATAAAAAAAAGACCCCGTGCTGATCGACGGATGACGTTTCTCGGATGTTTTAGATGTAAGGTCCTTCAGAAATCCGAACAATATCCGATTCAATATCCACGCTTGTCAGTTGAAGGAGTTGCTGAACAGTACCACCAGAAGCTGGACGAGCGGATGGGAGATGCCACCGGATCTGGCGACGCCAACGAAATGGTTGATTTGATGAAGAGTGCCAGTGACGAACGAGTCGAGTGCTAGGAATCGAATGCTAGTGGCTCGTACCCGTTCCAACAGAGAGCGGTACAGTGTAGCAAGGGCAGAAGAGAAACGAATCCACCGCAGGAAAAAAAGGCAACACGAAGAAAGTGGGATAGCTGAAGCGCAGGAGAACATGGATAGAAAAGATATGCGGAGGTTTTACGCAACTGTCAATGGCGCCAGACTGCGCCAGTGCCCGACATGTGCAATGACCGAAAGAGGAATTCGTTGACAGACAAGACTATGGTGGCAGCCAAGTGGAAGGAGCACATCGAAGATTTGTTGAACGGTGGAAATGAAGGTGTATTGAGGAGCAGGATGAACATTGGACATACTCGGCGATGATCAAACTGTGGAACCACCAACGTTTAACGAGGTAAAGAAGGCTCTAAACGAGCTGAAAAACAGTCAAGCTGCTGGTAAGGACGAGATCCCGGTCGAGCTTTTCAAACATGGAATTGATCAGCTGCATCAATCAATCCACCACATTATCCAGAAAATATGGGTGAATGAAGTACTGCCTGCCGGCTGGTTGGATGGCCTCATATGCCCAATCTATAAGAAAGGGAACAGACTAGAGTGTGCCAATAACAGAGGGATCACCTTTCTGAACTCGACGTACAAAATCCTGTCGCGTATCCTGTTTAACAGACTGAGACCGCTTGAGGAGTCCTTCGTCGGCGAATACCAGGCAGGTTTTCGTGAGGACCGATCAAAGACGGATCAAATGTTTAGCCTGCGGATGATCTTTGATAAATTCCGGGAGTACAACTTGTTCATTGATTTCAAAGCAGCGTAAGTGATAAGAAATGAGCTGTGGCAGATAATGTCCGAACATGGTTTTCCGGCGAAACTGATTAGACTGATACGTGCAACGCGGATGGCTCGAAATCAAGTATTCTGATTGCAGACGAAGTGTCAACCTCGTTTGTGACCTTAGACGGATTGAAGCAGGGTGATGCACTTTTTAATTTATTGATCAACATTGCACTCGAGGGCGCTATTAGGAGATCTGGCGTGCAGAGGAACGGCACTATCATCACACGGTCGCATATGTTCCTGGGCTTTGCCGACGACATCGAGCTCATTGGAATCGATCGCAGAGCAGTAGTGGAGCCTTTTGACCCACTGAAGAGGGAGACGGCGAGGATAGGCTTAACCATTAACTCTACCAAGACAAAGTACATGGTGGCAGGTAGAGATAGAGGAAGACCTAGTGGTGTTTTGCTGAGGTAGTGCTTGATGGGGATGAGTTTGAAGTTGTTGAAGAATTTGTTTACCTTGGAACGCTTGTGACATGAGACAATGACGTTTCCTGTGAAGTGAAAAGACGTATTGCTGCAGCGAATAGGGCCTTTTACGAATTACGTAAGCTTAGGTCCCGCAACATGCAGACGGAAATGAAATTCGCTCTATACAAAACACTGACTCTACCAGTGGCCCTTTATGGACATGAAGCATGGACATTAAAAGAGGCGGACCGGAGAGCTTTCGGCGTTTTTGAGCGAAAAGTGCTGCGTACAATACTCGGAGGGAAATTAGAAAATGGTGATTGGCGCAGATTGAAACGGAATGAATTATGGCAAATTATGCTTGAACAGGGTTTTCCGGCGAAACTGATACGGCTGATTCGTATAACGTTGGACGGATCGAAATCAAATGTAAGGGTTGCGGATGAAATATCGACGTCATTTGTTACCTTAGATTGATTAAAGCAGGGTGATGCATTCTCGAATCTACTGTTCAATATAGCGCTAGAGGGAGCGATTAGGAGAGCTGGTGTGCAAAGAAGCGGTACCATTATCACAAAATCGCATATGCTCCTGAGTTTTGCGGACGATATCGATATTATCGGAATTGATCGCCGTGCCGTGGAAGAGGCTTTTGTGCCTTTTAAGAGGGAGACAGCGAGGATTGGACTCACGATCAATACCAGCAAAACGAAGTACATGGTCGCTGGCAATCAACGTGGGATCATTAGTGGTGGTGGTAGCGAAATGGTGCTGGATGGTGAAAAATTTGAAGTGGTAGAAGAATTTGTGTATCTTGGAACATTAGTGACGTGCGATAATGATGTTACCCGCGAGGTGAAAAGGCGTATTGCAGCTGCAAATAGGGCTTATTACGGACTTCGTAACCAGCTTAAGTCCCGTAGTCTGCAAACGAAAACAAAACTCGCACTGTATACTACTCTGATTCTTCCCTAACGTTCGGGGAAACTGGATGAACAAAACCGGTCCAAAATCGATGCATTTTTTGTTAAAGTGAAGTAAATAAAATTCTTAAGAAATACCCCTCTTAGAAGTATCAGAGTGATATTTTTTTCATTTTATAGCCTATTCAGATTACGCCATTAATGACATTATAATTAGCGTTTCAGGGTAAATACGCTTTATGATGTCATTATTTATGTAATATTCCATACATTTTGCGCTGTCAAAAGATACCCGCTAAAAAGAGTCAGAAAGAATTTATTACGAACAATTATTACGAGAGAGGTTTCGTTCTAACTGGGATGCAGGGAGAAATTCAACAAAACAAAACTGACAAGCGTCACGCTCTCTTTGCCAGAGAGAAAATTCTCTGTTTTCATTCCGTTTCAGAAGTTGACAGTTATGCTCTTTCTGTCGCAGCAGGGTCGAATGCATGTTAGATGGAAATCTTCTGAGCGCTGAAGAATAACTCGGATTGTGATGGTTTTGTGGAAGCATTTTATATGATGAAAAATAATGATGATAATTATTTATTCTCCACTTATTCAACATTGTTTAAAAGCAGATACTCTCTAGAATTAACATGAAGTATTTAACTTAAACCTAGATTTAATAGAACAAATCGAATAAATTTTCAAAGTTCAAGGGCCAATGCGGAAGACAATTTAAAACGTAGGAATGGTTGTAAAACGAATATATTTGATGAATAAACATGATTTCATAAATTGTTTCAATTCTGCTCCTTGAATGGCTTAATATACTTTGGATTTCAACATTTTTCACGTGGGACAACTGTACGATTTGAATGGGATGTATATATAAAGTAGAATAACCTTAAATAAAACATGGATTGGTAATGCATTAATTCATCCAAAATCCAGTTTAAATTATATCACATTCACACGATTCGACTTTGTTAGAAGCTGAATCATTGATTGTCGAGTAGAACGCAATGGTTCAGTTTGCAGTTTTGAAAAAAAAAAATAAATTGCTGAGTTGCCCTTCATACATGGAGATACTGGTGGAAATACATTTTAGTTCGATAATAATTCTTGAAAATTGGTCCAATCCTTTTTTAAATTTATTTGTGAGAATTCCCAAAAGTATCTAAATTTTTCTATCAAATCTCCGTTCGATCATAGTACAGAATCAAAATACTTTTTAAACTTAAAAATGAATTGAGGAATAGTCTGATTCCCCGAAGAACGGCGCACCCAGCTCCGCTCATTATCCTTAAAGGGGGGGCTTCTGAGTAAGAAACAATATTGAAGTTTTGCATCCGACCATTAATGTTTTCTTGTGATTCTTATGATTGTGAACACTCAACTGGTAATTGTTAGATTTTCTGACAATTCTGTATAAGATCCTATCAAAACCTGTATCTGTATAAGAACTGGGCATATGCGAAAATGCTTTAGATAGTTATACAAATATTGTATGAGACCTTACAATTTTGCAAGCTTTTCTTACAATATTTGTTTGTCAGGTTCCATTTTTTGTATATGTAATCATTTAACAATTTCGCATATGTCCAGTTCTTATACAAGTTTTGGTATGTTCTTATACAGAATTGTTAGCAAATCTAACAGTCGATGGTTGAGTGAAGAGCCAAATGGACTTATTCTTGGGCTGTTTAATTTTAATTTAGGAAAGATTCCGAATGTTTTGGAATCTGTTTCTTGCTGTTCAATTTCGGCATCTCTTAGCGGAGTAAAACGATGAACTGATTATCAAAAACTTTCAAATAGTGTAGAATAACAATGTATGTGAAGCTTCAATACGAATAAATTGATGAAGAAAACATCACAAACGATTTAACAGTCACGAAATCTATTGAGAGTTTTCACTCGTTTCTAATTAAAGAAAGACCATCCAATCTAAAACCAATTTATCCTGCCATTGTTAACCTGCAGAGAACCCTTGCCACAGAAGCTAACCCTGATGAAGCGTCTTCATTGTCTCGAACCGTTTTCATCGACGGGTGACGATATCTTCGACCAGCTCTACCGGCAACAAAAAGACAATATCCGACGCGATAGATACGGATAGAACCACATGCGTGACAAATTGAACCTTCCCGCAAACTCTTCTGGCTTGCGTGACGCAGTCTGAAATTGGCGAAGGAAAACTTTTGCTTTTTCCGATACTGATGCGTGGCGCTGTGTTACCATGCGATATGGTGCGAAGCAATTCAATAGACAACCCGTGGCGAATGTAGTTCTCGTGTAGTTGCTTCCGTTGATTAACTGGTGGCAGTGCCTTTGTCTTGTGAGAAGGGGTTGATGAGGTTCAGCATAGGTGAAAAATGGGTGCAATCATTTGCAGATGTGTTTTAATATTAGTTTTATTTATGGGTTCCAATCATTTCTTTTATGATTTCAAGCATACTTTGTTTTTTTTTGAAATCTAAGAAAATAAACTATTAAATTGACCTTCAGTTGTTTATTCTTTACAATTCTTGTGGCTAAGTTCGAAGGAATCATTAATTTTATGTAACGAATCATTCCTAGGTAGTGTCTTAGAGCTTCAATACGAATTTTTCTTAGTAATGCTTATTTTCAAATTAGCTTGGAGTTGGAAATAAATCGACAATCATCAAATTGTCTTTATTCATATCCGTTTACAAATTTTCCTCAGAAAGACATGATATGACAAATCCAGCGTCAATTTTTATTCTCGGCTCGGATTAGCCCCGGATCGAACCCTTCCAATTAAATTCGCTTGAATGTCGTGTCATCGTAAACAGCTTTCCGTTCGATTTCCGAAAAAGGGGTCATCATCTTCGGCAAACACAATAGGGGGAAAGAATTCTTTTTTGGAAATCGATAAAATAAGCAACCTCCTTGAAGAACAATGACATCTTGTTCTCGGTGAATAAGGCGAAAGGGGTGAATTTTTCGAAATTTGTACGAATTTGATTGCAAATCAATTGTCAAGGTATTCCTTTCGAGAGGGACACAAGAATGAGACTCGAAAACCGTGAGAATCTGCGTGCGAACTGAAATTTTAAAAATAAATTTCGCTTCATCTGCCGACTGAGATAGGGTTAATTTGTGGCTTGCTGATTTAAGTGCATTCGATTGATTCAATTTGTTACATCTCAATAATTCGTTATTTGTTTCCATTTCTTCTGATTTTTTCTTTCAGGTAAGTGACACGTCCAGCCCGCCACCAATGGAAGGAACCCTTATCGCACCGATATGAATTGCTGAGATGAGGTTGCCCTGCTTCAGAAGGTGTCAAGGGCAATCCCCGGCCATGCTCACTCACTGCGCACATGCATATAGGTGAGTGAGTGTGAATTGGATGTTGAGTACGGAGAATCCCTTTTATCTTAGAGTGAGTCAATTTTCCCAGCAGGAGTGCTGCTGTGCTATTGACATCGGAATCGAATCGAATATTTGCGACCGTCCAGTCCAAGTGGCGTTTTGAATTCTAACGGTCAATATGGTTTAGTTTGGAGAAGTGTGGATGGTACATTCATGCCATTGTATATTTTTGATGCTTGTCATATTATTATAATAGGGTAAATGATCCAATAGTGGAGGAACTAAGCACGTTCCAACACTATTCATTTTACTAGAATTAAACGAAATTTCATTTCGCTTACGATGTATATTCGAAAGCGTTCCCCATCTATTTTATTGCAAAAATGCTTCCGTTGCATGTATTCCGTCCTAAAATATCAACTCCAATTATTGGTACACTGTTCCAATAGTTGCGATATTTTTTAATTCGTGTTCCTATAGTTGCGAGTCCCATTGTTTTCTTACGGGACTCGCAACTATAGGAACACTACCGCAACTATTTGTACACAGGCGAAAATTTAGTAAGGTATTTTCTAGATATTTACCAGTTTTTGAAGATAATCAATGTTGTTTTAACTTGTTTCGTATATTGACATATCGTTTTATCATTAGAAGAAATGGGTTGCTGCGTTTGATTCGTAGATTTAACGCACACTGTACTACCGCAACTATAGGATCACCCACGACTATCGGATCGTTTGCCCTACCTACTGGATATAATGAATAGGATGCAATGATATATGGACGAAATATCGTGAATTTGAATGGGTAAAAATAGTAGTAGTAGGGTAAAATCCCCAATAAAGGAACCCCTAGTAGCGGAATTTTGCTCTTCCTGCCATAAGGAGTAGAAATTTTTAATATATTAATTTCGCTTGATATCTAATAACAAGCTCTGCATCTCCTCTTCATGATACATACATAAAACATTCAAATATACGACGTTATTCCTTGAAATTAACATTTCCATGTCTGACTGAGTTCGCCCTATAGTAGACCCCCTGGGGGTCCATGAAAAATTGCTTCCCTATAGTCGACACTTCATTTGATTTTGACGTTCCGTTTCGGGACGTTATTTTTCCCTATTATGGACCCCTCAAAATATTCCTATGCTGGACACTCTCGTGATTATTTTCTACTTTCTGTAGCATTTCCAATGCATGTTTTCAAATAATACGACTGTAAGGTAGGTTCTCCCGATGGAATTTCATAGCAAAATCTGTTCATTGTGCTGTAATAATGCAAAAATGGCTGAAGGGTCCACTATTGGATGGGGGTCGACTATTGGTCATTTTACCCTATATATAGCGAATTCCGTAGGTTCATCGAAGAGCTGTAGCCCATCAAGTATCAAGTAAGTAAAGCGCCAAGGTTAAAAAATTTCAAACTTCCATTTACTTCCACTATAATTACTAATGTATCATCAGATACTATTTCGTTTTCTACATGAAAAAAAAACCTGTCGGTCAACTGTACACCAACTGACTCCAGTTACCAACGTCCTCAGACGGAACAAGTTTGTCTCAAAAACATCCGCCATGGCCTTACTCGATGTCGAGAAGGCATTTGAAAATGTATGGCATGATGGCCTGGTGTACAAACTACAACGCTACAATCTTCCCAGCTACCTGGTAAAAATCATCAACAATTATCTGTCGGCAAGGACATTCCGGGTCTCAATCAGCGGAGCGAGTTCCAATGCGCACAACATCGTCGCAGGCGTCCTCCAGGGCAGTATCCTCGGGCCCTGCTTTTCAATCTGTTCACCTCCGACATGCCAGAACCTCCAGAAGGCGGCATTCTGTCGCTGTTCGCAGATGACACCTCCATCGTCTACAACGGTAGAGTGATCAGAGCGCTAGTGGCAAAACTCCAGCGAGGCCTGGATGCCCTGACAGAGTACCTCACCAGCTGGACTATCTGTATCAACGCGGCGAAGACCCAGGTCATCATTTTCCCCCACTCCAAATTCCCTAAACATGTTCCGCCTGGGGACTGTAAAATCATCCTCAATGGCACGACTGTGGAATGGGCCAATGAGGCCGACTACCTTGGCCTGACCTTCGACAGCAAGCTTATTTTCAGGCAACAGGTTGACAAAACGGTGACAAAGTGTAACGTTTTGTTGAAACTACTGTACCCTTTGATCAACCGCCGGTCGTCATTGTCCCTGAAAAATAAGCTTGCTGTCTACAAGCAAATCATCCTCCCTGTGATCGAATATGGCATGCCGGTCTGGGAGAGCTGCGCTAAAACCCATCACCTCAAACTTCAACGGGTCCAAAACAAATTCCTGAGGATGATCCTCAACACCCCTCCCAGGACAAGAACATCCGAGGTGCACCGTCTGGCCGGAATAAAAACCTTACATGAACGCTTTGGTGAGTGTAAAGAAAAGTTTACGGTCCGTTGCTTGGACTCGGACCAAGAAGCGCTTAGGGCGCTAGTTCCAATCTAGGTTATCAAATTTTTATTGTAAATATTAGTGTACATAGTAGTTAGGTTATCAAATTTAAAAAAACACACTAGCGCCTCCTGAAGGCCGTCATGATACATTATATTTTAAAAATTAAGTAAAAACATAAAAATAATAATAATAATAACAATAATTAAATTTGAAGTTGGAGGGCCAAGCCGGCCGATCACTTTACATGTTAAAAATAATTGTAGAACAAAAAATGTTTAAATAAAGAAGAATTTTACTACATACTAGTGTGGTGTTGGCATTCTGTCTCTTGTTGTTTGTTTATTACGCGCGTTGAAAATGGATTGGGGCATTGTAAATAGCCGTTTTTGAAGGTCGAAATCATTGCGGCGTACTACAAAACTGAGGTTTTTGGGATGATTAATGCCCCCAGTGGCCCGGTGATAAGACGGAGATCAGCCCTACGTGTTCTGATAGGACGATAACCTTTTATACACGAAAAATGCGATTTAAGCCATATATGGGGACAATTTCATCGACTTTTTGGACAAAACTTTGTGACCTCCCAGCTTCCCGGATTTTAACCCTCTCAGCTTTCTTGTTTGGTCCTTTGTTATGTTAGAGCTGTACGAATACGACGTCAGTAACTTGGATCAGTTCAAGACGTAATTCTTAAAATCTGGAACGAAATGCCCATGCAGACCGTGCGTGCCGCATGCGATGGGTTTTAGAAAAGTTTAAAGCTCGTGAAGAAGTATAAAATAGAGGCCATTCCAAAAGAAATGTTACAAACGTTCCTTATAAACAATACTTCCAATGAAATGGAACCGGGAAAAGAAATAATTTAATCTCAATTTTTAAACATTTTTTTAAAGTGTATTCGAACTTATTGAACACCCTGTACAGAATCTATGATAAAAGGTCGAAAGACAAAAGGTCGAAATGACTGTAGGTCGAAAGGGACTAGGTCGATCAAGAACAAGTTTAAGTTTTGTCTTTTCAACCTTTTGTTCCGTTTGACGTTTTGTCCTTTTCGACAATTTGTCCCTTCGACCTTCTGTCCTTTCGACTTTTTTACTTTCATTAAACTATTACTTTCGACTGTAATTTAATGCTTTATAGATGGCTTTTCAGTCTTGACAAAATAAAATCACTGTTATTTAAATATTATTCTGACTGTTAAATATATGTGATGGGATTCGGCTTTACAGTCTCAAAATTGTTAAAACAATAATGTTTTAACTGCTTTTAACTGCTTCTGTTATTTAATCTTGTCCGATTTGTCCTTCGACTTTTGGTTCCTTTCCCTCCCACGTTGGTATTGATCGTGATCGAGATCTCTAAAAGGCCCAAATTCCTCTTCCCCATATCGTCCGCAAAACCCAGGGTCATATGCGATCTTGTGATAATGGTACTGCTTCTTTACACACCACTCTCCTAATCGCTCCCTCGAGTGGAAACGTATTCAGAAATTCCTCGAAAAAAAAACTACCGGAAATCTCGCCGAAATTCCAACTGCTCTTAAAACTATGCACTTCACAAATTTCTGCAAAATTTACTTTAGAAATTATTCCGAGAATATTAGTAGTAATTCTTCCGGAAATTCCTGTGAAAGTTTCTGTCGGAGGTTATGCGAAAATACGTTTGAGAATTTTTTTTCCGTTAATTTAAGTAAAATTGTTTCAGAATAATCTGCGAAAAAAATGTCAGTCAATATATACGGAATTCCATACATTCGTGAATCAAAGGCGATAATCATTGCTGCGGATTTTTTTACGGAACTTCCTCGTGGTCATCGCTCCAGAAAATTAGCATTTAGCATTAGCATTGAACAATTCGCACAAATTCGTAGGTGGTACAAGCCAAGACTATTGTATGAGAGTAGCATCACTTTCATCCGTTACCACAGATATTGATTTGGGGCTAATCACTATCTCTTAGATGTTAGCAATGCACCCTCCAATAGTCGAGATCTGTCCTAGCCTCGTCCTTGCGAATACTGAGGAAGGGGAAGGATGGTTAGTTGGGACACCTACTTGAGAAAGATGCAGAGAACTCTACGACCTCTCATAGGTGCCACGGGAGGTTTTGGGATTGTGTGGAAGGTTGTAACAGTAGGAAACGTTTTGGTAGAACGTGAAACACAGAAAGAACTAAGATAGAAATACAAAGTAGGAAAGGGACGAGCCTGGAATTGAACCCACGACCTCCTGCTTATAAGGCAGAAGCGGTAGCCACTGGACCACCGAGCTCGTCATGGTCATCGCTCCAGAAAATTCCTCCAAAAATCTTCTTATTCCTTAGAGCGAAATCCTGCAGAAATCATTGTAGATTTTTTGTCATATTCAACGAGAAATGTTTTGCAATGTCCACAAAAATTCCAAAATTACCTATGAAAAATATTTTTAATTCTTACGGAAATTGACTCGAAATTTCAAAATTCTTAACACCAAAGTTTGCTGTAGGGATAATGCAAAATAACGGGATAAAAATTTAGCAACAAAATCGTCTTAATTTTTGTTGCTGAAATTTTTTCGGAACTTTGTCAACAAAGCTTTGTTGTTGATTCTCTTTTGTCGCTTGATTTGCTTGAGCATCCAAGAAAATTTGATTCCCTGCGGAAATTACATTACCAACTATTTTCGAGATATGGTTTCATCAGCCGTAGACAGAGTATTAAATTTGATTTTGTATCAAATTAATTTTTGTTTTGTTGTTTATTTTTATTTGATTTTGTTCTGTTTTAAAATCGATTTTTGTTATATTTTCATTTAAAATTTATTTATATGTTTATACAAAAACAGATTTGAATCACTGAATTATTTAACACGTGATTAATCTCCATATTATTTCGTAATGATTTTGTTTTTATTTTGGAAAAGTCTACCTAGTTTTCAAAGAGGGGGAGGTGTTTCCCAGCAAACACAAGATTGTATATCATAGTCAGGGATGTCAATCTTCTCGGAGAATATCACCGCGGTGTTTCATGTCACACTCACTGGCTCGTACCGGCACCGCGGCCATATGGACCAGTTATTTGACCTGCAACCATGCAATATAATAGATGTCTTTCGATCGCGTTTGATGAGCAGAACTCGAAAATCGATGTCTGACGCCGTTTTGAAATCAAAGAAGACGGACCAAAATTCAAACCCGGTCGATAGATACCCATATTGCATGGTTTCAGGCCACACAATTAATCCATATTGCCGCCATCTCGAATTTCGGTGGCTTCAAACCTCGATTTTCGAGTTCTACTATCAAACCCGATCGATAGACATCGATATTGAATGATTTCAGGTCAATTACAGTAATATCCCGATTTTATCACCCTCTGGTCTGGTCGAAAAAAAAATCACTAATATGAATCAGTTTATGCCTTGGGAAGGCAAAATACGTGATCGGAAATAATTTCTTGTCGAAAAGGCTTACAAACTTCTAGACAGGTACTCAGAAACGTTTCATAATAACACAATTATTCCATAATAACACAGGCGGTGAAAGTTATTTCATGAAAATCATTGTTGTTTGCGGTATTATTTACAAAAATAAAAAGAATACCTTAGATTTTCAAATATGTGTGGGGTGACAAAATTAGGTCAAAAACGTGATAAAATCAGGAATACACAAAATCGGATCGATATTGTAATTGGTTCATATAGTTGAATTTTGGTCTTAAATTTCAAAATGGTGTCAGTTATCGGTTTTTGAGTTCTACTCATCAAGCCTGATCGATAGACACCCATATTGCATGGTTTCAGGTCAAACAATTCGTCCATATTACCGCCATCTTGAATTTCGGTCCGCTATATTGGATTTCAAAATGGCTTCAAACCTCGATTTTCGAGTTCTACTCATCAAACCCGATCGATAGACACTTATATTGCATGCTTTCAGGTCAAATAATTGGTTTATATGACAATCTGGGTTGGCTAGGGTTTTGGAAAAGTCTACGAAACTCTACGAGGGAGAGGGGCTTCGGAAATGTGAAAATTTGATCTACATGGTTTGTGCACAGTCCCTATGCTGATAACCCAAAGGGGGTGTTGAGGATCTTTAGTTAATTAACAGCTCGAGGTTTGGCAAGTTATTCCAATAGTTAATGGCTATTGTTCCATTGGAGGCATAAGCTTAACCTGCGAAAATTGGATTGGATGCTAGTTGGCTATCTTGATCCGAGCTGATGGCCGACGTATTGGCAGAGTATGCCATTGTTGATCCAGTCGTTTCGGTGTGATTGTGGCGTTTGGCATGCTGGCACCTAGATTTTCCAAGGCGCCACACTTTGCTTTTTAATCAGCAGATATCAACCCAAAGGGTTCGGTTGCGATAAGGTTTTCGGTCCTAGGCTGCCTCGATTGCCAGAAATAGGCATTCGCTCAAGAGAGACAATAACGTTGTTGCTTTTTGTCGCGTTGGAGACTGTAAGAAGAAGAAGAAGAAGAAGAAGAGAATTGAGAAGTAAGATGACTCACAACTCACTTCTCACTCATTATTTCTCACTTCTCTTGGTGATAAATAAGAAGTGAGAAATGGTGAGTGAGAAGTGAGATATCTCATTTCTTACTCATCATTTTTCACTTCCCATTTCTCCCTTCGATCTTCTTACTTTTCGCGGCGAGAAATGATGAGTAAGTACTAAGTAGTGACCCACTTCTAATTCCTTATTTTCCACTTCTTTTCACGAAAAGCAGGAATGTTGAAGTGAGAAATGAGTGATGAGTGAGAAGTGCTTCACTTCTCCCTCCTCATTTCGCACTTCTCACCGCGAAAAGATTGAAGTGAGAAATGAGAAGTGAAAAATAATGAATGAGAAATGAGAACTGAGATAGGAGGAGTGAGAAGTGAGCTCATATTTCACTTCTTACTCATCATTTCTCACTTCTCATTTCTAACATTTTATTTCGCACTGTTACGTTTTCGTGAGAAATGTGGAGTGAGAGTCCTCTCTCTTGTTCATCATTTCCCACTTTTCACAGTGATTCTTTTTGCCAAACCATTAAGACCCAACGGCGTTTTAGGCAAAACGACTTTTTCAGTCATATGGCCCTTTTTACTAAAATACTTTGGTCAAATGACCAAGTTCGGACATGTGTATTCGGCCAAACAAGTTTCGGCCTACTCGAATAAAAAATACAATAGAGTTGCAATAAAATATTACAAAAATTCAATACATTTCATTGATGAGTATATAATTCTATTGTTTTCATATCATACCAATTATAGTGCCATAATGTACAATAAAATCTATTGCCAGTAGAATGTTGACAATAGAATTACAATAAATTCAATGGCAAAAAATTGTTCGAGAAAAAATCGATTTTGTTATCGCAAAGATACATAACAACCCCTATTTTCTATTTCAAAACTGCAATTTCCAATAGGATTTATAGTGGAGAACAATATTCTTTAATGTTATTCTATTGTGAGTTACAATAGAGTTTACCGTATAATGTCTATTGTAACTCTTTAGTGATTTTTTATTAGGGTAATGGCCTTTGGGAGTGATGAACTCTACCCAACAAACAACGACAAGCTACAAATAATCATCTAGGTTGAATTATAGTTTATTAGTGATCTTCGTAGCTTCATGAAATGGATGCTGAATAATTCGCTAGACAGATTTCATTTCAGCAGTTGATTAAACTGATTTGACTTGGTCTATTTATTTGTTTACTACCTTTATTTGAAGTCGAACAAAGGTTTTCGTTTTATCACATTTCAACACATTGGGGATGTTTAACAATGTGTTGAACTAATGATCTTTAAAGTTCTATGTTCGACTATGATGTGATGCTCTAGAAGGGTGGTCGAATTGAGTTTGAATAGTGAGTTAATAAGCAAGCATTGCATAACCTGCTTATCCTTCGTCCTTATTAACTATTGGAATTCGCATTTAGCTGATGCATCGCACAGTTGATGAAAACATTATGCTTTTTTCTGCTTGAGAGAAAATCTGGATTCTAGATCTGGAAATTTAAGTTATAGGAGAATAATGATTTATTTTAAACACATACTTTTTATATTCGTGGGGCAATACATAATTAATTCGTGATTTATAAACCTGTCGGAGATTATGACAAATAAAATTGCTGGAGCAATGAAGAAAATTCATGTATTCATGCGGAACGCATTGACTGGTATGGAACATATTTGTAGTGTCTGGATGTAGTTATGAAGTTGTTTATATTTACTAAAAGCCGGACAAACTTCTTGAATAACATTAGAAAATTGATGAATATTTGATGTGTGGAATCCCAATATTATCGCATGGATATTGATTTGTATTGTGGCGAAATTGGAATAATCTCAGCATTTGACAATCATATCACAACCGTTTATTAAGAGATTCTAAAGAAGGCCGAATATTAATTGATTCATTTTCATAAATTCATAAATAGCATTGGGGACGGATTTTATTTTATCGTTTTGACATTATTTTTACATGTTTTTCCCAGTGTGCGATGGTTATGACTCACTGTAGTTTAACAGATTGACTTATTGAATAAGAGTCCAATTATGATTCTTTTTCAGTAATAAGATTATTTATGTTATGCATTGAGGGAGCCATATCTAACAAATCAAGGATGACGTGGATGACAACGTTACCGGCGGATGATCAAATGTCAGCAGTTCGAGACCCGATTGAGGAAATGGTTATATGAAAATAGCAATTGCTTCAACATACGTTAATTGGAGATCTTGATGATGTTAACTTCAATGCGTATCATTTTCGAAGAATTTACATGTAGCTGAATTAAGGCTTAGTAAAATGGTTTTTAAATGTTTAACGAATCAGTTAATAAAGTTGTTTTTCATAATGAGATGTTGTAGCTGTATAACTTCGCAAAAATTGTATGAACAAGCTTGAACAGAAGATAGGAAATAGTACAGACATAATTATTCAACACAACGCTAAATTGAATCATCACTGATGTTAGTTCAACTAGTAGGGGAACTGTTCCGATTTCCATCTCACTGAACACATATTCATCTCATCGCGAAACAAAGAAATACGGCACCAATTCCATCGCTTCTTTTTGTTAACATGCGTATTCACTGCTGAAAAAAATCACAAAAAAAAATAAACAAACCAAATACCTTTTCATTGCTTTGTTTTTCGTGAGACCAATATCGGAGCTATGAGATGAAGTCCAGGAGCAGTAATCCTAAATGTTTGTTGGGTAGCCAATAAGAACAATCACTCTAATAAAGTTAAAAAAGTGGCCTTCGGAAAAATGGCGTTCGACCGAATGGTTTTCGGCTAAATGGCCCTTCTCCTTATTGCACAATGCACATATACATCCAACCGGTGATTGTTAGAATTTCTAACAATTATGTTAAACCTGTTCAAAACCTGTATGAGAAATAGGCATACACGAAAATGCTAGATTCTCATACAAATATTGTATGAGACAAATATTGTATGAGACCTTACAATTTTGCAAGCTTTTCATAACAATTTTTGTTTGTGAGCTTACGATTTTTGTATAAGAATGTAACAATTTCGCATATGCCCAGTACTTATACATGTTTTGGTAGGTTCTTATAGAGAATTGTTATAAAATCTAACAGCCTTGTTTACCATTATTTTCCAGAACACAGAACAAAATTATAAACTCTTGTTCATAGACATTCTACGGTTATGTCACCATTCTACACTACAGTCATCCTTCATCAAATAAATCAAAGCTCTTCCACATCCCATATGTGATGACATCAAAGTAAACTCGAGGACGAGAACATCGCATCGGTGCCAAGCCGAGGTAGTGAATGTGGTGACATATTGATTATAAAATCACCGTTTGATTGACAAAGGCGGAGTGGTGTGATGACCGACCACCACGCACTTGTGCCTCACCGTGGGTGGTCTCTTCTCCACATTTTTTCCCCTTCTGGTTCCTTTGAAGTGTGCGCGTGATGACGGTCGTCGCCCGGTAGGTGTTGGTAATCGCTAGTTGGAGTGTAAAATGGCTCAATCGAATGCGGCTTATGTGAGGTGGCGTGAACTGGAAGTGACAATTGGTCAGATCAAAGCCCTTTGAATGATGATAGGTTTATTCAAATGCAAAAATAAATTCAATTTTAAACCAAACCCATGGCTGTTTGCAGTGCCGAAACGTGCAGGAAATACTCCAACTAGAATAGGAAGCATTTATGTTTATCGTTCAATCTAGGTCCAAACTCCCAAAAGCCCAAATGTTTCAGTAGGTAACAGCGTAAGATTATGCATGAGCAGTTGCCTAAATTCCCTGAAAATTCTTTGCCTATTCGCCAGTTGGTGGTAATCTAAGGCAAAGTCGTTTGATTTTTACCTCTTCGTTTTTTATGACTTTGAACATGGCCATAAACCTAAATGGAAGGAACTTCCCCCACAGGATTTTCCAGGCCTACATACCACGTAGACTCATAGTTGTTAGGGGTATGCTGTACATGAAATCCGCTTGGCAAAAATATTAAACACGATTGTATAGTTTAGTTTGTCGAATTTCAGAAATAACGTTTTCGAAAATTAGGTTGTATAAAAATGTTTCCATTTGTCTTTTCAGGGCATAACAGGTTGATGCTCGTGCGATAATTTAAATTAACGTCTCTAAATTGTTTTTCTTCTTTTGGAAATCCACTAATTAAACTAAAATTCTTAGTTTCGTTTAATTCAATAATGTTTAGTTCGATAATGTAGTATAACCTTTTATATTGCGTACCCTTAAAGAGTTGTCCATTTTACCAATGCAGACAAGAAAACAGACTACGGAAAAGCAATAGATTACGATCCGAGTGTGAGTGGAGGGTGGCCGTCCGGTGTGTGTGCGGTGGGGAAAGGAAAACGAATAACACTGGCGTCGTCGGTATCCTATCAATCTAGTCCGACATCGTCCTCGATGGCGGTGGCAAGAATCGTCGTTGACAATGTCCTCTGTATTTTATTGGCCTTTTTTTTCGGAACTCCTTCAGGAGCAGACGGTGAGAGGGTCCTCCGCCGAGCAGCGTCGTCGTCAGTGGCGCAGAAATAGATTATGGTAATGCAGGATTGCATGCATTAGGTCTATTTAGGTTTGTGTCAGAGGTGAAAAAATCTATCATTAACATAATGTTGGATTGATTTAATTTGCTTCTGCTTTTTTTCGTTGAACCCTTCGGGGAAGTCTCCTTTCTTTGACCGACTCTCACAGACAGTCAGTGGTGCATATTTGACGGAGATTCACCGTGTTTAATCCATTCATTTCGATTCAAATGGGACACGGTTCGATACAGTTAGGAGTGTCAATGTCGGGTGTCGCTTACAAGGATAATAAAAAGAATGCTTCAAAGGGTTGCTTGCCGCGGGAAATCACCGAAGAGATAATCCTTTCACGAGATTGGAAAACATCACCACCGAGGACAATTGAATTTGAAATCAGGACGATAAATTTGCTTTCTACGGTTGATGGTTGGGAAGTTAGAGGTGCGAACTGTCACAAAGCACGGGATGGATATGAATTATGATTTCAATTATCCAACAGATCCGATGATGATGCGAAGGATATGGTTGAAGGGGAACGGGCTAGAGTATGGGGAAAAGTTTAAACGGTTTGAATTTGAAAAGGAAAGCAAGTGAAAACATGAAAACAAGTAATTAATTTTCTCACCAGGTGGTCTTGAGCTAAGCGAAAGTGCCATCCTCAGCAGATCCAACGCCTTTCATTTTACCTTCCAAATTTTTGTTTCACAGATTTTTTGAATTATTTTCTGCTGGATTAAGAATTCTCAGTAATGTTCGCATTTGACATTCAACCAACAAAAACAAATAGATAAATAGTTTTGATCTTTTATTTCATTAGCTCCATATTCGTCATAAGAATAACAAAGGAAAGATAAAAAAATGTAATTGAAGCGCAAATATCGCACCTGTTCTACAATTCTATTCGCAATTTATTATCGGTTCCATTGGGTGTAATTCTATTTAAAATTGTATCACCTCCAGTTCCAATCTACACCAGTAAAAAGTAAAATCTGTGTCAAAGTTTTCAACGGATTTATTACGTTATACAAACACAAATTTTCCACCAGACTTACTCATCCCTTCCAGGTTCGTCCGTTTAGCTCGAGCATATTGCCACACTGTATCTTGTGTGAACGATCTATAGGTGGAGAAGCTGTGATGCTGCAAAAACTGCTTGTCAAATGTCAGAAACATTCGCCAGCAGCAGCACCTCCATCTCTCCCATGAAATTTTCACTTTTGCTAAAATATTAAACCTGAAGATGATCCACCCACACCAAACCAACCCTCCTCGGAGACGCCCGACAGCACAAAGCCAAATTTTTCATAATTTATTTCCCATTTTCAATTTTCCGGATGTCTGTTTTTTTCTCGGCTCTTATCACCCATCCCCATCGCCCATCCGACATCATCATCATCACCATCGGACAAGTGTGAAAATTGAAAAATCACTTTTCATCCCCTTCGGATTCAAGCCGACCGATCCCGGCGAGGAAAAGTCTCCCACGTTTTGGTTTTTCCACCCTCTCCGACGACGACGATGATGATGATGTTGCAATCTCGGAAGACAAGTGCGTTTGAGAGATTTCCGGCGCTCCTCGGTGGTGGTGGTGGTGGAAATCCTCTTTGTCGAATCGTTTGACGGCGTTAGATACTGCTCGTTGGTATGTAATGAAGACAGAGGTTCAAAGTCAAGTGAACAAGGTCGTCGTTGTTTCGGCGGTGCTCGAATAGCTTGTAATACAGTTGTCTCGAGGGAGCGTTTGAATGAAGATTCCTTTGGGTTGTGGGAAACGAATCGAGCAGGGGGAGGATGATTTATAGTGTGATAAATTATGTTATTATGTTGTAATAAAATGTTTTGTCAGAAACAGATATCGGGCTCAATTTGAAAGTGTTTCTGGGCGAAGGTGGAGATTGGAAAATTATGATTCTGCCTGGAGAGCGATAGAAAATATTCGGGCGAATGTTCATGGAACAGCAAACGAGCATAATGGAAGTTATTTGAAGGCTCAGAGAGGTGCTATAAGTTACTATAAAGAACAATTTGAATAATTTTTGCTATTATCTTAATTGATTCGACTAAGATGGCGACGTTTGAGGTTTTGGCTTTCAGTCTTTTGGGATCAAAAACGGGGTTTTATGTTTTCATCCGACGTTTCGGACACATGTATTGTGCCTTTTTCAAGGAGTCTGTGGACAATGAATGTGTTTATGTTGTGTTTATGTTTTTATGCTTAGTGTACTTACTAACTATGATCCGTTTTATTGTCACATTAGCCCTCAGCATAGGACCTATTTGTCACCACAATTCGCTACAACGAGAGAAACAACGTTATCCGGAGCACTCACTGTGTAGGCGGTCATTTTTAGATCAATTAAACTTATTTTGCCCTGTCTTGTGTGAGGTAGGGCGGAAAATTTGAATTGACCCGGCTCGCAGAAACTTTTTGGTGCACTTTTCTGTTTGGCGCCACTTTTACTCTGGTTGTGTCGGATTGTGTTGTGATGGCTGTCCTATCTGTTGATCGGCTCTACTACATCTATTGTTTTTCAATGTATGTAGTATGCCGGCGTACGTACTGCTCAAATTGTCTGTGTCTGTACGTTTATTGACTGTGTGTTGTGTGTTTACAATGTGACAAGTTTCGAGAATGTGTAAATTTTGTTTCTTAAAACTAGAGTCTAATATTTGTGTGCGGTCGTTTCATTCGGCCTCCGGTCGTTTCATTAACTACCACTCGGAACACTCGGAAGGCTCAAAGTGAACGTCGCCACAAACTTCATTCACCGAGTGATGGATTTCTCCACCAACCTAGATACAAGAACCACCAAAAACATTATTTTCTCCCAACTCAAGCTGAACGATTACCCCGCACGTGTAATAAACCGCCGATTGATCGATCGAGAGAACGACAAGTCACCACCAATGATGACGTCAGCCAAACGAAGACACAGTGTATCGGTCGATGGTACACGTCGGACAGCTATCAAACAAAATTCAAAAAAGTTTGAAAAAAGACTATCCGAACGTCACCATCAGCACAAAGAATGCAAAAACCGTCGGAAAGATGCTGCCGCCGGTAAAAGATGTAGTAGACCAAGGCGACCGGTCGAATGTGATTTACAGGATCCCATGCGAAAGTTGCCCAGCGTGCTATGTAGGTATGACGTCAAACAAACTGAAAACGAGGATTTCCAGCCACCGCTCCTGTTCCAACAGACTGCAAAGCTTGTGGGATCAAGGCAAAACTGCGGAGGACCAAGAGTTAGGCTGATGCCATACTTTGAGAGAAGAGAAGCGATTAGAAGAGTTGAGAGGGAAGCGAAGCGTCCGCGTGAAAGCTACCTCAATGAGCGATGTATGGAAATCGCTTATACCTGTCATAGTGGAAGCGATGAGAAGAGGCGAGAAGCGGTAGCCAAAGAGGTGAAGCAGTTCGTAGAGTGCTTTGCCGCGCGAGATCGCAAAGGATCACTTCTGTATGATTTGAGTTTACCATCGTTCGCAGTTGTGTAAAATGGCTGTGGGTGAAAAGTATTGCGGGAGAGGAAGGCAACATTGTTTATTTTGTTAATTTGGTTAATAAAAACATTAAAATATGTATGGTTTTAGCTACATGTACGGAGCAAATCTGATGTATTTCATAGTAGTGGTACTCATTAAAATAATATATTTTGGCGCAGTCCATACATTTAGAGACACTTTTTCAAACAAAAAGCACGTATTTTGCTGTTACCACATACAAATGGATTTAGAACTTGTTATTTTAATATCGTTCTCGTATTTAGAATTAGTTTTGAATGATAGATTTTTCACCCATCTGCAATACGCGTTTGAACCGAAAGAAATTGTTGTGTTGTACGTATTTCCCGAGTACAAATCAACTTCAGTGTATAGAAATGTTGTAAGAGGAACATCCATAAATTACTTAGCGCTTGAAACGGGAGGGGTGTGACGATCCATACAAAATTTTCAGATGTTTCATACAAAAAGTGTGACGTAGGGGGGTGGGGGTTAGTTGAAAATTTCCCGTTACGTAATTAATGGATCTTCCATAGGAGCAAACGTAAAAAAGGAATGAAACCCATGGCCTAAAAAATTTTACCATAGCAACGCCCTACGTCTGTTTGTATGTGGTGATAAGTTATCGCTCACATCATAAAATCTGGTTTCAATTGCGACATTCTATAAATCTCCCCAACACTCTTCTCTTTGTGCTAAATGTGCTTGAAGAAGCAAAACATTCTACATCTGAGGAAATCCATGTTTTCACACTTGTATTTGTTGCGAGATCAACACTCTGAAAAACGCTTTCAGTATGTCATGGCTCGCTTTGATCGTCGCTTCACTTCGCTTTGCCTATCTCCAACCTCTTCGCTTCGCTTCTCTTCGCTCCCAGTATGTCATCAGCCTTAGCTATGCTTCGGGAACGAACAGCGCTACTCGATCACTCCATCGTCAACCAACACGCCTTTGCATTCGACCGCACACAAATATTAGACTCTAGTTTTAAGAAACAAAATTTACACATTCTCGAAACTTGTCACATTGTAAACACACAACACACAGTCAATAAACGTACAGACACAGACAATTTGAGCAGTACGTACGCCGGCATACTACATACATTGAAAAAACAATAGATGTAGTAGAGCCGATCAACAGATAGGACAGCCATCACAACACAATCCGACACAACCAGAGTAAAAGTGGCGCCAAACAGAAAAGTGCACCAAAAAGTTTCTGCGAGCCGGGTCAATTCAAATTTTCCGCCCTACCTCACACAAGACAGGGCAAAGTGAGTTTAATTGATCTAAAAATGACCGCCTACACAGTGAGTGCTCCGGATAACGTTGTTTCTCTCGTTGTAGCGAATTGTGGTGACAAATAGGTCCTATGCTGAGGGCTAATGTGACAATAAAACGGATCATAGTTAGTAAGTACACTAAGCATAAAAACATAAACACAAGATAAACACATTCATTCTCCACAGACTCCTTGAAAAAGGCACAATACATGTGTCCGAAACGTCGGATGAAAACATAAAACCCCGTTTTTGATCTTTGCTATTATCTGTTTACAGTGGTGGTCGACTATGAACCCAGCACTTGTACCATCCTGTTTATTTAAAGCACTGCACTGTTCTTTATTATAAATGAAAGACTTCGACTTCGATAAGCAGAAAATCCTAACATCTTTCAATAAGATCTTCATGATGAAAATCATCTTCTCCTCCCTGTAGATATAATATAGGTGAGGCTCAACGCCAATTAACTTTCATCGTTTTATTACCTCAGCCCTTGAAGATCGTGATGGGGCATTGAGCAGAGTAATCGTAAACCAGGAGTTTCGTCGTCAAAAGTTGCTTACCTTGTTACAAACATTATCTTGACCGATTTCGACATTGAACTAAATCTTGGTGTTCCCTTGGTGTTTAAATTTCATTTTTTCATTCTAGCTTAGTACCTTTCGATCGGTGTGAAATTAAATTGGCAACCACTTTTAACATCTTTGTTAAGGAGAGTGCGCAAAATGTTCTCATGCTTATCCTTTGAATGAATTTTTGAAACTATCTTCCCAACACTTTATTTAAAAAATAATCCAAAAGGCAACATCACCCTTGAAAGAGATGGAACTTAACTGTGGCCACCATGTATTCTGAGCATCTAGTATGAATATTGCTAAATCAATCTTAAGCTTATTTGTGAGAAACAGATTAATTTTATTGGACTTTTGGATTGTTTAGTTGGATGGTTTCCTTCACCTAGCAAAAAAAGTTACGAAATCATTGTTTTCCTGAGATCGATATCCACAGCATTAACATTAACATTTATTTTAGAGAAAAACACTTCGTCATGTTTTTAGTATGGCATAAGGGAGCGGGCCATTTGGCAAAACGCCATTTTGCCTAAGGTCATTTGGCATAAAGGATATTTGGCATAATGGTCATTTTGTGTAATTGTGTACAGCGTCAAAAGTGAGGGTCATAAAAAAACCGTAATTGTAAATATAACACCAATCGATAATAATAAAAAACGACCAGATTGATGTCATCACTATCATGCACAATGGATTTGTTTTGCTGCCAACATTGCGCGAATGGTCCCCACTGACATTTCTAGATCCCAATGAGAATGATATCAGATGTTTGTAAACAAAACAAATACTGCCATACATTTAACTCTGAACAAAAACATGGCGTCGTGCCACCCACCTGAAAAAGACATCCTTTTTGTAGAAAGCATGCATAATACGTATATAAAGCAATGAAAATCGTTACCCCTCCATTGGATTAATGGTTTGCCCAGCAAGAAGCAATGATTAATGTGCTTTCTTATTCAAAAATAACGCATCTATCGGGTTACGTTTACCCGGGCAGTACACATGTTGCACAGTAATTTATATGTGACCAGATTAAGTCACAATTAGGTCGCTTCAACCGGTGTCACGAAACTTATGCTATTTGGGTAAGGCAATGGTGGATGTGATCCCTTTTTAAAAACTAGGCACTTGCCCGAATTAAGCCAATGGTGGATATGAACCCTTTTCTAATAGTTGGCGCTTTCCCAGTTAAGGGCAATGGTGAATGCGATCCCTCCAAAAAAACGTAGAACCTGCCCTGTTTAAGGGGCCCTCCTTAGCCGTGCGGTAAGACGCGCGGCTACAACGCAATACCATGCTGAGGGTGGCTGGGTTCGATTCCCGGTGCCGGTCTAGGCAATTTTCGGATTGGAAATTGTCTCGACTTCCCAGGGCATAAAGGTATCATCGTGCTAGCCTCATGATATACGAATGCAAAAATGGTAACCTGGCTTAGAAACCCCGCAGTTAATAACTGTGGAAGTGCTTAATGAACACTAAGCTTCGAGGCGGCTCTGTTCCAGTGTGTGGATGTAATGCCAATAAGAAGAAGCCCTGTTTAAGGCAATGGTGGATGCGCTCCTTTCTTAAAACTTGGCGCTTACCCAGATGAAGGCAATGGTGGATTTGATCCCTTCTTTACAAGTGAGCGTTTTCTCGGAATAAGGTAAAGGTAAATGTAATGCCTTTTTTTGAAGAAGGAGCTTGCTCAGAATAAAGCTTCTTATTTATTGAAGAGGCTTGTAGCCCTATGCTGGGGTGAGCTCACCACTATGCTGGCTCATCAGACATTGGTTTTTCTCGGTGAAATTTGGATGTAGTAGTTTGCCTGTAAAAGTCTATTGGGAATTTAATCCCTTCATTTAAAATGGGCGTTGGCCCGAAATAAGGCAATGGCGGATATAATTCCTTCTTTGAAAGTAAGCGATTGCCTGAATTGAGGCAATGTTGGATTTGTTTCCTTATTCAAAAGTAGGTGTTTGCCTGGAGTAAGTCAATGATATATGTGATGCCTTCCTCTAAAGCAGTTCTTCCATTTCGTTTTCCATCCTTCCGAATAATGTCTACTATCAGTCTAAAGTTATCAGAACATATCCCCGATATACATTCTATGTGAAAAAATACACCAAATATCCCTTTCACTTTAACAGTTCCAAATATGCCAAATGACCCACCCTTTTGTTACAGTTCAAAATTATGTCGAATGACCTAGACACGTGGCATTATTCATCGGAATTTGGCATAACGGACAATGGGCTTAATTGTGAACAACGTCAAAAGAGAGGGTCCTTTGGCATGAAATCAGGTCATCAGGCCGGAGGTCGTTAGGCCGAATGGTTATTTGGCCGAACGATCAAATCAGAAATAAAAGGCAGGCAATGAGAAGTGAGAAGTCAGTTCCTCCTTTTTTCTTCTTACTTCTTCTTTCCACTTACTTACTTCTTTTATCTTTCTTCCATGTTCATTCCTGTTTTTTCTCTTTTATCTTTCTTACTTCCTTCTTGTTGCGTTTTTCATCATCCTTTTTCAAGTTAATTTTTTCTTTAAATTCTAAGTTAATTCCTTTAATTTCTTCTTCTTCCTTCTCCTTTTTGCCTTTCTCGTATACTAAGTATACGTAAAGGCTATATGATCGCTCCAAAAACAAACTTTTTATAGAAGGCCCGGAGACCCATAGTGTTATATACCGATCGACTCAGCTCGACGAATTGAGGTGATTTGCATTCGACGCAGAATTGTTTTCTATTGAAAATTGGCTAGATCGAACTATGGGCTCGGAAGTTATGGCCGAAATACCACTTTTTTATAGTAAAATTGAGTAAAAAAATGTCACTTATTTTTCTGGCACTTATCCTTAACCGTTTTACTCGCAACAAGTTGCATTCTCCCATTGTTTCCTATTGAAAATTGGCCAGATCGGACTATGTGATCAAGAGTAATGGCCAAAATACTATTTTTATAATGCACGAGAAAGGCACCATCACCGCTAGGTGGATTAATCAGGGTTTTTATTTTTCGTTCGTCTTTACTCCCTCTTACATCTTTCTTCTTTCACATTTCTTCCTTTAAGCTTCTCACTTCTTATTTCTTTCTTAAACTTCCGTCCTCTTTTCTTCCTTCTTTCTTCTTCCTTCATCTTTCCTAATTTTTCCTGCTATCTTATTTCTTTTTTCCTTCCCTTTTCCTTTTCTGTATTTCCTTCTTTTTTTCTCCCTTCTTCCTTTTTTCCTACTTCCTCTCTTCTCTCCATTGTCCTTTTTTCTTCCTTCTGCCATCTTCCTTCTACTTTTTTCTTCTATGTTCTTCGTTCTTCGTCTAACCTTCTGTCTTCTTCTTCCATCTTTATTATTTATTTTTCCTTCTTCCTTCTTTCTGATACCTTCGTTAATTTTTCTTCCTTCTTACTTTTTCCGTCATCTTTTCTTCCTTCTTCCTTCCTTTTCTTTTTTCTTCTTCCTTCATTTTTCTTTCATCTTCCTTCTTTCTTGTTTCCTTTTTCATCTTCTCGCTTTATTCTTTCTTCTTCCTCCCTTCGTCTTTCTTCCTTCTTCTTCGTTCTTTCTTTTTTCTTCCTTCTTCCTTCTTCCTTATTTTTCTACCTTTTTCTTTTTTTCTTCTTCCTTCTTTCTTATTATATCTTTATTCTGCTTCATTCATCCTCATTCATTCTTCCATTCATCATCGTTCTTATTTATTCTTTCTTTTGTCTATCTTCTACTTTCTTTCCTCTTCCTTTGTTTTTGTTCCCCCCTTTTTTCATCTTCTTTCTTCCTTACTCCGTTTCCTTTTCCTTATTTATTCTTCCTTATTCCTTCCTCATTCTTCCCTCTGTCTTATCCCTTATTTTTCCTTATTATTTCTTTTTTCTACAATTCTTCCTTCTTTTTTCTTCCTTTTTCTTGCATCCTTTTTTATTCTCCCATTTTACTTCTTTCTTTTTCATCCTTTCTTTTTCCTTTTTCATTCTTCACTATTCCCTAGTTCCTCTTTTTGCCTTTCTCGTAAACTAAGTATTTTCTCTTTTTTCTTCTTCCTCGTTTTCCTCTTTATTCATCTTTCATCCTTCTTTTTTCTTCCTTCTTTCTTCTGCCTTCTACCTTCGTTAGTTTCCATGCTCCCTTCTTCCTTCCGTTTTCTTCCTTCTTTCCTCTTCCCTCAACCTTCCTTCTCCTTTTCCTTCTCCTTTTCCTTCTCCTTTTCCTTCTCCTTTTCCTTCGTCTTGTTGCCTTTTACATCTTCTCTTTTCATTCTATACTAGCAGACCCGACGAACTTTGTTTCGCCTAAAATTGATGTATTCTCTGATTAGATTTCGCTTGTTGCAGAAATTTCTGTTTCATTTGTATGGGAGCCCCCCTTTCCAAAGGGGGGGAGGGGTCTCGAACCATCTTAAGAACCTTCCCCGGCCCCAGAAACTTCTACATACAAATTTTCACGCCGATCGCTTCAGTAGTTTCGGAGTCTATAAGGTTCAGACAGACAGAAATTCATTTTTATGTATATAGATTCTTCATTATTTCTTCTTTTTTCCTCCTTCCTTCTTCCTACCTTCTTTCTTATTTCTACCTTTTTCCTTTTATTATCTTCCTTCTTCTTTCTTTTGCCTTCCTTCCTCTTTCTTCCCTTTTCCTTTATTCTTGATCCTTCTTTCTTTTTCCTTATTCCTTCTTCTTTCATCATCTCATTCTTCCTTTTTATTTCTTTCCTCTTCCTTCTTTCCTTTTTCCTTCTCCCTAATTCCTTCGTCCTTTTTTTCTTTTTTCTTTCTCCTTTTTTCTGTATTCATGCTTCATCCTTTTTTCTTCTTCTTTCATTTTTCTAGCTTATACTTTCGTATAAGTTCTTTCTTCTTCCTTCATCCTTCCTTCTTCTTTTCCTTTTTCCTTCTTATTTCTTTCGTCTTCCTTCTTTCTTGTTCTATTTTAAATCTTTTCGCTTTATTATTTCTTCTTAATTCTTTCTTCTCCGTTCTTCCTAATTCTTTCTTTCTTCTTTTATCCTTTTTCCTTCTTTTTCTATCTTTCTCTTTTTCACATCCTTCTTCTTCCTTCATCCTTTTTCATTTTCCTTTTTTCCATACATCATCTTCTTTATTTCTTCTTTATACCTTCTTCCCTCTTCTTTCTTCTTCCTTACTTCTTTCTAATTCCTTATACTCTCTGCCTTCTCCTTTGTTTCTTCTGTTTTCTTTCTTCTTTTTTCTTGCTGCTTTTTTCTTATTTCTTCCAATTTTTTATTTCTTGTTCCTTCCTTCTGCTTCCTCTTTTCTAATACCGTTTTTCATTTTCCGTCATTCATTCTTCCTTATTCTTCCCTCTATCTTCCTTTTGCCTTCTCCCTTCTTTCATCTTTCTTAATCTTTTTTTCTACCTTCCTTCTTCTTTCTTCTTACTTCTTTCTTCATTCTTCCTTGCTTTTTCCTTTTTGCTTCTTACTTATTCCTTCGTTCTTTTTGCCTTTCTCGTATACTAAGTATACGTAGAGGCTATATGATCACTCCAAAACCAAACTTTTGATAGAAGGCTCGGAAACCCATAGTCAGGGCCGGATTTAGCCGGAAGGGGGGCCCGGGTTGTGGGGGCCCCAAAATGTACAAAAAGGTTGGTTTTGGTACATAAGAATTGGGGGGGCCCAATTCTTCCTTTTCCCTTTTGCTTTCACTTTATTTCTTTCCTCATTTTTTATCACTCACTCACTCTCTTCTTCCTTCTCATTGCTCTTTTCTCTCTTTCTCACTTTGCACTTCTGATATTTGACAGCTGAATTCAAATTTCTCACTTCTCACATTTCATTTTTCACTTCGCACTCCTCATCACTCATTTCTCATTCCTCATTTTAAATTTATCATTTATCACTTCTTATTCATCACTTTTAACTCATCACTCCTCACTCCTCACTTCTTACTTGTTATTCGGCCCTTCGGTCTTGTGACCCACCATCCTTTTGCATAATTTTGCTTTATTCACAAAACTAGTTGTTTGGTTTAGGGTAGGGTAAATCGTTCTATCGTTGTGGTATGTCATAATGTTGCAGTAGTGCTAAAATAATCCATTCTGGATATAATAGTATCAAAAACAATTGTGGATTTAAAATCCTTCGAATGAACCACTAGAACACTTTTTGTTCAACAAAATTCCTTTCAAAATGATAAAAAATCAACATTTTTCCTGCGTCCCTTGAGCCTATTATTGCGGTAGTGCTAAAGTCCTATTGTTGTTGTATCGCTCTCCATAAGAAATACAGGCAATGGGGGAGGTTTGTTCATCAGTACGGCTACCTGGAAAAGTTTAGAGAAAAAGGAGTACCATTGAAATTTGACATGGCATGATATAGGAAATGAGAATTAAAATGCCTCTAGAACGTAATAAATTTCTTTTTGTCAAACAATTTTTAGTTTGTGGGGTTAGAAATTCAACAATTTTAAGTATTAACTACTAATTCGAAAATAAATATAAAAATAGAGATATCATGTCTATTTTATATGCTTTTAAAATTCTAACCCCTTAAACCAAGGTTTTTTTTTGAAAAACATCATTAATTTTTGTTTTATGGAAAAAATATACTTTAATTCCTATACCAAATCGTGTGAAATTTCAATGATTCAACTTTTTCTCTCGATGACAGCTGGCGGTCTTCTCCTCCCCTATACCGCAACAATAGGGCTGACCTTCAAAAAATATCGCAAGGATAGGCAGCTGCGTCCTGTTATTGCGGTAGTTTGTTTGTATTGTAATAAAAACAAAACAACATAAGTTTAGCAAAATTGACGTGATGTTTACGGAACTAGAGTTAAAAGAGCACTCTATTTGACAATCGCAATGCTGAGAAGATAAACAGTTCATTTTAAAGGATTTTTTAAAAAAGAAATTTGGTATGGAAGCGATGTTTAACCCCTCCATAATGGGTCCTTTTACCCTATGTGTGTATGTACAAACTAACCCCCACTGACTGGCAGTGATAATATCGTGCTCTCATGTTCAACGAGCATATTAACCGGATTGTACAGGAAGGTCTGCACCTGTTTGCTTTATTGAGAAGGATTGGAAGGGATCTGGACGATCCGCATGCAATACTGGCTGTGTACGTTGGACTCGTTAGGTCGAAACTGGAATAGGCCAGTGTTGTGTGGAGACCACAATCTTCTTCTTCTTATTGGCATTACATCCCCACACAAGGACAGAGCCGCCTCGCAGCTTAGTGTTCATTAAGCACTTCCACAGTTATTAACTACGAGGTTTCTAAGCCAAGTTACCATTTTTGCATTCGTATATCATGAGGCTAACACGATGATACTTTTATGCCCAGGGAAGTCGAGACAATTTCCAATCCGAAAATTGCCTAGACCGGCACCGGGAATCGAACCCAGCCACCCTCAGCATGGTCTTGCTTTATAGCCGCGCGTCTTACCGCACGGCTAAGGAGGGCCCAGGTGGAGACCACAATACGCTGGCCAAATTCAACGACTGGAAGGTGTCCAAAAAAGTTTGTAAGGTTCGCTCTCCAGAATTTTCCGTGGACAGGAGAAGAAATGCCATGGTATCAAGACCTCTGTGGCTTGGTCAACCTGGATACGATATTTACGCGTCACAGGATAGCAGATATTGTGTTCTTCACTAATATCATGACAGATCGTACCGAGAGTCGACACCTCCGAGGGAAAATTCAGCTGAACCAGAACGAGACTAATCTACGACAACGGAAAGTATTTAACATCCCATTACGCAATCATAATTACCTGATGCACGAGCCTGCGATTAGATTTATGTTTGGCCGTTTACAAAATGTCATTTCTTTAGATATGAGGACTGAGATGATAAAGCGTAGGTTAAGACTATATTACCGTGGTTAATTGCAATGATTCATGTTATATTGATATTATAGATTTTAAGATATACTTGTTTAAGGGTGGACAAACCTACATTCCAATAAATAAACGAATAAATAGATGTTATGGAAGAAAGCTGTCTGTTTTTAGATTAGAAAGTGCTAACAATACTGCAATCAGTGACCCATTTCAATCTGCCTGGTATTTCATTATCAGCCCGAGGTTACTTTTGCCTACAATAAGCCACGCCTGTTTATGCTACAAATATAATTATGCAGGTTAGATCCTCGGTGATTCGACATCAGCTCACTCGACGTAACTACCATCGTACCAACTGGGATAGGTTTTGGGGCCTCTTCTTCTATTGGGAAGTCAAATTGTAGATTCAGTGTTATATGTTTAGATGTAAGCAAAATGAATGAATGAATGATTTCACTTGATTTCGAGACGTCAAGCTTTACACGTATCAGCCTAATTAGTTCCGCCGAAAAACCATGTTCAGACATTATCTGCCATAACCAAAGCTACAACTCATTTCTTTCCACTGAATTGTACACTGATTAGAAATCAATGAACAGGTAGTGAGTCTGCAAGTTATATTCACGGAAAATCCACGGATCCATATCTGATCCTTCATTAATCGGCCATACTGGTATTCGTTAATTTTTTGAAAGTTTAACATTCACATATAATTGTCTATGCCCGGACTTTTTGTACTGACTGTTGGCTAAATGGCTTGTTATTGACGAGCATTTTTTTGTGCATATTTGGCTATTCGATCACATGATCTGCTGGATTAAACTTCTTGTTATATCAAGTACTATTGTACATGCATAACATTTCGATTGAAAAGAATTTAGTTTAGCGTATACAATTTGCACCTTTGACTCCTTTGACACCTTGAAATTCTAATTCAAAAATTATTCTCAGTCGTTTATAAACCATTTAACAGCTCATATAGTTATTTTTTATCTGTGTAAGAACTGGGTATATGCGAAATAGCTTGAAGGATGGAAGGTTTTATACAAATGCTGTAAGAAAATTAGAGAATAAGATCTATTGTAGTACATCTTCTTCTTCTTCTTCTTCTTATTGGTATTACATCCCCACACTGGGACAGAGCCGCCTCGCAGCTTAGTGTTCATTAAGCACTTCCACAGTTATTAACTGCGAGGTTTCTAAGCCAGGTTACCATTTTTGCATTCGTATATCATGAGGCTAACACGATTATACTTTTATGCCCAGGGAAGTCGAGACAATTTCCAATCCGAAAATTGCCTAGACCAGCACCGGGAATCGAACCCAGCCACCCTCAGCATGGTCTTGCTTTGTAGCCGCGCGTCTTACCGCACGGCTAAGGAGGGTAGTACACATAGGTCATAATAGAGATTATATTTCATTGTCTACTACTTTGTGTATAATATATATTATGATTTGAAAAAGCTGCCGAAAAATAAATCACTAAACTTCAATCAAATTCATTGTGCGCTCAATACGTATGATAATCAACATCTCATATAATAGTCGCGTTCGGTCCCGCTCCTCCCATTGAGATGTTTTTCACTACACAAAGTCTTACTGCTATCGCATCAATCAAAGATCGACATTCCATTATTTATAAACATTTGCCTTCGAGACCCCTCTGACTTTCCTTGTACTTTCTCAGAGCCTGTCTCAATTCGAAAGCAGCGAAGCGGCATTGTGTTCAGCTCGTTGTTGTTACACATTTAATGACCTTGTGAACCAGATTTCTTCCCGTAGAATGTCTTTTGTCCAATCGCTCGTTCGATAAATGCTTACGTTGTCCCTGTATCGGTTTCCGTAGTCAAATTCCGGCTTCTACGTGGTGACGAAATTCCCTTCCAATCCCGAGATGAATCCGTTGTAGACGTTACAGCAGCATCGCCCCCCGTTGCACACAGCAACAACGTCGCATCGGGATGGCATTGATCCGCTGGCAGCAAGACTTCGCACAATGAATCTCCACGTGTAGCCGCGTCGACTGATGGCGCAGCATGTTGCTGCCCCTGCCGGGAGATGTCGATGCCAGCAGGACGTTCATGTCGTCCTTGTTGTCGCCGTCAATTAATGAAGTATCTCCCCTTCCGCACTTCCTGATGGCTTGCGAAACTAGATCCGAATCTTCGATGCAGGAGGAAATGCGCGTTCCACCAAACAGCCGTTACAAGTCCGCTAGGATTGGTTTCTTATCATGAATTTATGACGGCTTATTTTCCATTCATAACCGATGTTTTCTCACCTTTCCATCCGGCATGCACTATCTTTCGGGAGGTATTAACAGTTCTAAATAGACTTGATATATTCATATCACCCGACAAAGGGAACGGCCTCGACCCGCAGTCAACTTAAGAAGCAATAAATAAGACATTAAACGGTGCTTCCTTCGGTTTGGTAGCTACCCTCTTGGTTTAACACATCCTCAGCGCTTCCTGAACCGTTTGATTTATGCCATATGTCTTATGCGAGCGAACGTGTGTCGACATCGTGTCTATGCCGAGGGTAGCATGTCTTCTGTTATCTCTCGCGGTGCCGCTGCTGCAACGAATTGCGTGTAATTTATTTATTGACTTTTCGCACTTCTTCAGCCCTTTTTTGCATACACACATTTCGGCGCTGTCTATTGAAAGGTAATAAAGGTGATTTAAAGCGGATCGAATTCGGTTGAGTGTGTTTTCGCATGCAAGCATAAAGTCGAAGGACTGTGCGAATGAAAGTTGAACATAGGGAGAAACTGTCGGATTGGGATAGTTGTTGACTTTCCGATTTCAATTTTACGGGCTGTTGAACTGGAATGGCTCTTTCCGGCAGGTATTTACTCAAAATTTGAATTCTATGCTGTTGTGTTGTGGAGAAAAAGGGCACGACATCATTGGATGCCAGAGGATACTTTAGATTCAGACTACTAGTCGGTTGTGGGTTTACATCGAGCAGATATATTTTAACCCAAATTAACGGTATTGGAATAGTTTGAAGTTTTGTCGTCAAACAAAATTGGGCCTCAAAGAACTGTATCTACAATTAAAAATAGAATAGATTTGAAATACTTGAATAAGATGATAGCAAGGGGAGATGAAGAACAAAAATTTCTGCTAAATTCCAAGTTTCATCCTAACTCATATCTATTCGAAGATTAAGAGCCTTATGACGAATCATTCCCATACTTTCGTGATGTTAGTTTCCAATCAATATTGTGTTATGTCATGAGACCAAAACTTTACTAAGTGAATTAGATTTCTTCATAATCCTCATTCTAAAATAGCATCATGAACCCACGTCATTGCTCATTTCAAATCCAGCCTCATCTTATTTGTGCACCACCGTCTTCCGCCCAGTTTGCACAACAGTAGTCGACTCGTTCAGACGAGCATCATTCGCAAACACTCCCGAAGCTATTGACAATCCCGGCAAGTGCCCTTCCACGGGCATAATCCAAAAGACCAAATGTCTCACACCCATCGACAGCCTACGTAAAACGGTCGGGCGGCCAGCCGGCTCCCGTGTTTACCGTGTGGCCAAAATTGCATACATTTTTAATGAGATCACTCGAACACTCGACATGAGCCCTTCTATCGCCGCACATCTCGACCCAACTCACTCCTTCGCCCTGCATTCATGTCGGTCGACAGCCCGTCCTCGGCTCTCGAACCAAAACCAAGAACAATACACATTGGAGAACCGCACAAACTGAGGGAGTTCCTCGGCGCTGCGGACTGCTGCTATCATATCCCGCTGATAGCAGTGAGGCGCATGGCCATCCCACGAAATAGAGCCGCGAGGGAGCCCACACAGAAAGACGTACACCATTTCCGGTGCAGTCACTTTACTTCTAGTGAGCACTCACTCAGGGTTGCTCTCTTTTGGCTTTGTTCGCGCAAAACGGCCGTCGACTCACGTCGGCACACAATGACATAATATCTCCAGTGCACAGAAGTCTGTCGGGCTCACTGTGTGACAATCAAGTGGCAAAATAAAAAAAATGCTAATCGATTTGTATTTTTTTCTACATGGCGTATGTTTTACCAAATCGGACATTGAATTTCGTCTTCACGATCGAAATCAAAATGCCGTGAATGGTAGTAGGACATTGAAGTATCTTATCTGGATCACAGTACTAATCGATTTAAGCGATAGCAGTTGCAGATTAGAAAATCAAATTGTGCTAAATTTTGACCAAATATTTGAATCGGAACCGCCCGCAGTGGGACCTCACCAAAGAGTATTGCGACGTCGTTTTTTTGAGATAGCGCAAGTGTCCCATCAGAAGCGCTGACTGCTCGCATGGCCCACAAGTGGAATGCCGAGATTCACAAAAGCGGGTTGTTGTTGTTGTTTGCCTTGCGGTTGGGGGTGGGCGAACATTTCCGACCCGGTTCATCTAACGCAGCCAGTAGCGGCGCGGACAGGGGATGACGACGATGTTTAGCAAACCCCAGAAACAATCTGTTTACAGACTCATTAAGTATTTATAGAAATTTACGAGAAAGTGGGAGCTGTAACGTGTTTGAAGGTTTCGTGCCAGAATGGGGGAGAATTGCACGGGTTTGTGCGAGTTGGTTACGGATCTCGAAATAGAAATCGGGTTGGTCGTGTGCGAATGTTTATCTTGTCGATAGAGAATGGAAATTGAATTTCGCTGAATTGATGGGGTGATGGTGGGATGAAATAGGCTTTTTTCCTCTGGCTGAACTAGATATAATTGTTTGCTTATTACATTTTGAACAAATCTGACCCGACTAATCGAGCATCTGTTCATAAAGGAGGTGTGTATCAAACAGCGTCTGTTGTGGTATCCAGCTGCTGAGTATGAAATGCTATTCCCCTAAAGCTATTTTCGATATGGCAACCCCATCCCGGAGGATAAAGACCTTAGGCCGACAATCAACTCTTCGTGGCCTAAAGAAAGGGGCGACATGTGAAGCTCGGAATCCTGGGACTAAGTAAAGTCCGTTGTCCGATCTTTGGAGAACACAAACTACCATTGGGACATATGTTGTTATATTCCAGTATTTAAAGGATGAACACTCCCCGGCACCGAGGAGTTGGTTTCCTGCTTAGCACTCAGGCACAGGCGGCGCTCAACAAGTGAGAACAAATTAATGAGAAAATAATTATTGCCAGATTACGGGTTTGGATCCTCACGGAAATCCAATGCTTCGCGCCGAACGATGCTGCCCAGTTACAGGACAAGGAGTATTTTCGCTGACAACTGGATGTCTTCGTGGGTAACGAAAGTAGACATCAATATCTACATGGACATAGAAGTCGCGAAGCTAACTGCGACAACACCAGACTATGTGCGTGTCATGGGACGTCATGCTCCAGCAGTTTTATCTGTTCGGAGTAGACGTAAAAACTGAGTAGTGCGAAGTGGGTAGTAACACGTTTTACTACTAACTTCTCCTTTCAAGAGGCCTCGGAAGCCTCCTTTCAAGAGACTCGGAAGCTTCCTTTCAAGAGGCTCGGAAGCCTCCTTTCAAGAGGCTCGGAAGCCTCCTTTCAAGAGGCTCGGAAGCCTCCTTTCAAGAGGCTCGGAAGCCTCCTTTCAAGAGGCTCGGAAGCCTCCTTTCAAGAGGCTCGGAAGCCTCCTTTCAAGAGGCTCAGAAGCCTCCTTTCAAGAGGCTCGGAAGTCTCCTTTCAAGAGGCTCAGGAAGCCTCCTTTCAAGAGGCTCAGAAGCCTCCTTTCAAGAGGCTCAGAAGCCTCCTTTCAAGAGGCTCAGGCCTCCTTTCAAGAGGCTCAGAGCCTCCTTTCAAGAGGCTCAGAAGCCTCCTTTCAAGAGGCTCAGAAGCCTCCTTTCAAGAGGCTCAGAAGCCTCCTTTCAAAGCTCAGAAGCCTCCTTTCAAGAGGCTCAGAAGCCTCCTTTCAAGAGGCTCAGACGTCTCCTTTCAAGAGGCTCAGAAGTCTCCTTTCAAGAGGCTCGGGAGCCTCCTTTCGAGAGGCTCAGAAGCCTCCTTTCAAGAGGCTCAGAGCCTCCTTTCAAGAGGCTCAGAAGCCTCCTTTCAAGAGGCTCAGCCTCCTTTCAAGAGGCTCAGGAAGCCTTCTTTCAAGAGGCTCAGAAGCCTCCTTTCAAGAGGCTCAGAAGCCTCCTTTCAAGAGGCTCAGAAGCCTCCTTTCAAGAGGCTCAGACGTCTCCTTTCAAGAGGCTCAGGAAGCCTCCTTTCAAGAGGCTCAGAAGCCTCCTTTCAAGAGGCTCAAGCCTCCTTTCAAGAGGCTCAGGAAGCCTCCTTTCAAGAGGCTCAAGCCTCCTTTCAAGAGGCTCAGAAGCCTCCTTTCAAGAGGCTCAGAAGCCTCCTTTCAAGAGGCTCAGAAGCCTCCTTTCAAGAGGCTCAGAAGCCTCCTTTCAAGAGGCCTCAGGCCTCCTTTCAAGAGGCCTCAAGCCTCCTTTCAAGAGGCCTCAGAAGCCTCCTTTCAAGAGGCCTCAGAGCCTCCTTTCAAGAGGCCTCAGGCCTCCTTTCAAGAGGCCTCAGAGCCTCCTTTCAAGAGGCCTCAGGCCTCCTTTCAAGAGGCCTCAGGCCTCCTTTCAAGAGGCCTCAGAGCCTCCTTTCAAGAGGCCTCAGAGCCTCCTTTCAAGAGGCCTCAGGCCTCCTTCAAGAGGCCTCAGGCCTCCTTTCAAGAGGCCTCAGGAAGCCTCCTTTCAAGAGGCCTCAGGCCTCCTTTCAAGAGGCCTCAGGCCTCCCTTTCAAAGGGCCTCAGGAAGCCTCCTTTCAAGAGGCCTCAGAGCCTTCCTTTCAAGAGGCCTCAGGCCTCCTTTCAAGAGGCCTCAGGAAGCCTCCTTTCAAGAGGCCTCCAGGCCTCCTTTCAAGAGGCCTCAGGAAGCCTCCTTTCAAGAGGCCTCAGGAAGCCTCCTTTCAAGAGGCCTCAGAGCCTCCTTTCAAGAGGCCTCAGGCCTCCTTTCAAGAGGCCTCAGGCCTCCTTCAAGAGGCCTCAGAAGCCTCCTTTCAAGAGGCCTCAGGAAGCCTCCTTTCAAGAGGCCTCGGAAGCCTCCTTTCAAGAGGCCTCAGGCCTCCTTTCAAGAGGCCTCAGGCCTCCTTTCAAGAGGCCTCAGAAGCCTCCTTTCAAGAGGCCTCAGGCCTCCTTTCAAGAGGCCTCAGGCCTCCTTTCAAGAGGCCTCAGGCCTCCTTTCAAGAGGCCTCAGGCCTCCTTTCAAGAGGCCTCAGGAAGCCTCCTTTCAAGAGGCCTCAGAGCCTCCTTTCAAGAGGCCTCAGGCCTCCTTTCAAGAGGCCTCAGAAGCCTCCTTTCAAGAGGCCTCAGGCCTCCTTTCAAGAGGCCTCAGGAAGCCTCCTTCAAGAGGCCCTCAGGCCTCCTTTCAAGAGGCCTCCAAGCCTCCTTTCAAGAGGCCTCAGAAGCCTCCTTTCAAGAGGCCTCAGGCCTCCTTTCAAGAGGCCTCAGGCCTCCTTTCAAGAGGCCTCAGGAAGCCTCCTTTCAAGAGGCCTCAGGCCTCCTTTCAAGAGGCCTCAGAGCCTCCTTTCAAGAGGCCTCAGAAGGCCTCCTTTCAAGAGGCCTCAGGAAGCCTCCTTTCAAGAGGCCTCGAGCCTCCTTTCAAGAGGCCTCAGGCCTCCTTTCAAGAGGCCTCAGGCCTCCTTTCAAGAGGCCTCAGGCCTCCTTTCAAGAGGCCTCAGGCCTCCTTTCAAGAGGCCTCCAGGCCTCCTTTCAGAGGCCTCAGGCCTCCTCCTTTCAAGAGGCCTCAGAGCCTCCTTTCAAGAGGCCTCAGAGCCTCCTTTCAAGAGGCCTCAGGAAGCCTCCTTTCAAGAGGCCTCAGAGCCTCCTTTCAAGAGGCCTCCAGGCCTCCTTTCAAGAGGCCTCGGAAGCCTCCTTTCAAGAGGCCTCAGAAGCCTCCTTTCAAGAGGCCTCAGGCCTCCTTTCAAGAGGCCTCAGAAGCCTCCTTTCAGAGGCCTCAGGAAGCCTCCTTTCAAGAGGGCCTCAGAAGCCTCCTTTCAAGAGGCCTCAGGCCTCCTTTCAAGGGGCCTCCAGGAAGCCTCCTTTCAAGAGGCCTCAGGAAGCCTCCTTTCAAGAGGCCTCAGGCCTCCTTTCAAGAGGCCTCAGGAAGCCTCCTTTCAAGAGGCCTCAGAGCCTCCTTTCAAGAGGCCTCAGGCCTCCTTTCAAGAGGCCTCAGGCCTCCTTTCAAGAGGCCTCAGGCCTCCTTTCAAGGGCCTCAGAAGCCTCCTTTCAAGAGGCCTCCAGAAGCCTCCTTTCAGAGGCCTCAGAAGCCTCCTTTCAAGAGGCCTCAGGCCTCCTTTCAAGAGGGCCTCAGGAAGCCTCCTTTCAAGAGGCCTCAGGCCTCCTTTCAAGAGGCTCAGGCCTCCTTTCAAGAGGCTCAGGAAGCCTCCTTTCAAGAGGCTCAGAGCCTCCTTTCAAGAGGCTCAGGAAGCCTCCTTTCAAGAGGCCTCGGGAAGCCTCCTTTCAAGAGGCCCAAGCCTCCTTTCAAGAGGCCCAGAAGCCTCCTTTCAAGAGGCCCAGAAGCCTCCTTTCAAGAGGCCCGGAAGCCTCCTTTCAAGAGGCCAAGCCTCCTTTCAAGAGGCCCAGGCCTCCTTTCAAGAGGCCCGGAAGCCTCCTTTCAAGAGGCCAGGAAGCCTCCTTTCAAGAGGCCCAGGCCTCCTTTCAAGAGGCCCAGAAGCCTCCTTTCAAGAGGCCCAGAGCCTCCTTTCAAGAGGCCCAGGAAGCCTCCTTTCAAGAGGCCCGGAAGCCTCCTTTCAAGAGGCCCAAGCCTCCTTTCAAGAGGCCCAGAAGCCTCCTTTCAAGAGGCCCGGAAGCCTCCTTTCAAGAGGCCAGGAAGCCTCCTTTCAAGAGGCCCGGAAGCCTCCTTTCAAGAGGCCCAGAGCCTCCTTTCAAGAGGCCTGAAGCCTCCTTTCAAGAGGCCCAGGCCTCCTTTCAAGAGGCCCGGAAGCCTCCTTTCAAGAGGCCCGGAAGCCTCCTTTCAAGAGGCCTGGAAGCCTCCTTTCAAGAGGCCCGAAGCCTCCTTTCAAGAGGCCCGGAAGCCTCCTTTCAAGAGGCCCAGAGCCTCCTTTCAAGAGGCCCGGAAGCCTCCTTTCAAGAGGCCGGAAGCCTCCTTTCAAGAGGCCCAGAGCCTCCTTTCAAGAGGCCCGGAAGCCTCCTTTCAAGAGGCCAGGCCTCCTTTCAAGAGGCCCGGAAGCCTCCTTTCAAGAGGCCCGAAGCCTCCTTTCAAGAGGCCCAGGCCTCCTTTCAAGAGGCCCGGAAGCCTCATTCAAGAGGCCCGGAAGCCTCCTTTAAAGAGGCCCAGCGCCTCATTTTAAGAGGCCCAGAAGCCTCCTTTCAAGAGGCCAGGCCTCCTTTCAAGAGGCCCGGAAGCCTCCTTTCAAGAGGCCCAGCCTCCTTTCAAGAGGCCCAGAAGCCTCCTTTCAAGAGGCCCAGGCCTCCTTTCAAGAGGCCAGAGCCTCCTTTCAAGAGGCCCAAGCCTCCTTTCAAGAGGCCCAGAAGCCTTCTTTCAAGCGGTCCGGGAGCCTCCTTTCAAGAGGCGCGGAAGCCTCCTTTCAAGAAGCCCGGAAGCCTCCTTTCAAGAGGCCCGGAAGCCTCCTTTCAAGAGGCCCAGAAGCCTCCTTTCAAGAGGCCGGAAGCCTCCTTTCAAGAGGCCCGGAAGCCTCCTTTCAAGAGGCCCGGAAGCCTCCTTTCAAGAGGCCCGGAAGCCTCCTTTCAAGAGGCTCGGAAGCCTCCTTTCGAGAGGCCCGGAAGCCTCATTTCAAGGGGCCCGGAAGCCTCCTTTCAAGGGGTTCGGAAGCCTCCTTTCAAGAGGCCCGGAAGCCTCCTTTCAAGAGGCCCGGAAGCCTCCTTTCAAGAGGCCCGGAAGCCTCCTTTCAAGAGGCCCAGAAGCCTCCTTTCAAGAGGCCCGGAAGCTTCCTTTCAAGAGGCCCGGAAGCCTCCTTTCAAGAGGCCCGGAAGCCTCCTTTCAAGAGGCCCGGGCCTCCTTTCAAGAGGCCAGGAAGCCTCCTTTCAAGAGGCCAGGAAGCCTCCTTTCAAGAGGCCCCAAGCCTCCTTTCAAGAGGCCCGGAAGCCTCCTTTCAAGAGGCCCAGGAAGCCTCCTTTCAAGAGGCCCAGAGCCTCCTTTCAAGAGGCCCAAGCCTCCTTTCAAGAGGCCCGGAAGCCTCCTTTCAAGAGGCCCGGAAGCCTCCTTTCAAGAGGCCCAAGCCTCCTTTCAAGAGGCCTCAGGCCTCCTTTCAAGAGGCCCGAAGCCTCCTTTCAAGAGGCCCGGAAGCCTCCTTTCAAGAGGCCCGGAAGCCTCCTTTCAAGAGGCCCGGAAGCCTCCTTTCAAGAGGCCCGGAAGCCTCCTTTCAAGAGGCCCGGAAGCCTCCTTTCAAGAGGCCCGGAAGCCTCCTTTCAAGAGGCCCGGAAGCCTCCTTTCAAGAGGCCCGGAAGCCTCCTTTCAAGAGGCCCGGAAGCCTCCTCTCAAGAGGCCCGGAACCCTCCTTTCAAGAGGGCTGGAAGCCTCCTTTCAAGAGGGCTGGAAGCCTCCTTTCAAGAGGCCTGGAAGCCTCTTTTCAAGAGGCCCGGAAGCCTCCTTTCAAGAGGCTCGGAAGCCTCCTTTCAAGAGGCCCGGAACTCAAGTCGAAACGCTGGAGACAACCTTAGTGTTGGAGTCAAAATACGTTATCTAAAAAGTTTCAATAAAGTGGTGGAATTAAATGGGATAGCAATATCTCGTCTTAGATTACTGAATTTGTTAATGGCAGATTTGAGCGTCAATAATTCCCAAGTTGTAAGTATTCTCCACTTTCTAAACGTACCGACGTAACTTTGTATCGCATTATTTCTCCTGGAGGTGGGGCCCCTGATAACTCCACTTTCCATCATCATTAATATGATTTATTTCACCACAAATAATAAGTCCAACCCACCTCGTTTTGTCTTTTCCGTTTGGTTGGTAAGGATCCTATCGTAGTCGTTGTCGGCCGTCGAGCCAGGACCCACCACTCCGACCGGATTTCTGTCTCACCGATAATGGCATAATAAAGTTGTTCGCACATTAATGCGGATTGCGCTCCAAAAAGAACGACACAACCGAAGCCCGTTCTCGCTGCCGTCGTAATGCTCTTAATGCCTTGTCTATTCCGATTGTCGTACCGGCAGCGGGAGGTCGCACGAACGAACGGTGTTTATATTCTTTTGGTGATTGTGATTTGTTCGGTGGTTTCTGTGCGCCCCTTTCGGGGTTAGAATTTTACATACACGTTCGGGCAAACATATGCCCAGGATTGTTCCTCTGCTGATTTTGCTGCTCGCGTTGCGGCCTTGTTATTGGTTGTTTTATTAAAATTTATGACTGAATGCGGTTTGATTATTCCTTTTTTTGTTACGATTCTGAACATATTTTTCAATTAAGCATTTGTCACCTGTCTTGTCTGATATGTTCCATGGCAATAAGCTGTAATGCATTGGATCGAAATAGATTGCTTCATCCATTTCAACTCTTATCAGTTTTCGTAGAGAAAGGAACAACGATTTTACCCGTCCAAAGTAAACTGAACCAAACTTAGAACTGTAATCTGTTAAAGTATTGATGCTTTTCCAAACGAACATTTTCCGTCGCATCGATTTTTCCCCTCACGCCATCCTATTGAAGCATGGACAAAGGAAAAAATCTAGCTTCTTTCGCATTTAGGTGGCTATATAGGGGAATGTGACTCGATGATATTCACTAAAATCGTCTTGTAGGTAGAATACAGCACCATAACTTTCGAAGTGGAAGGAGTCAATGTTTAACTTATTTTTAATTATATCGCAGATTTTTATATGTTTTATTATTAATTAATGTAAAAGAAATGACAATACAATAATAAAATTAATGAAAATAGTTGTGGTAAATGCCCAATTATTAACAGCATCCACCTGTACAACAAAAAGAAACTTCCTTGATAAACCCGAAGAAAATGGATCCCGTTCACGTCCAGCCAGTAAAGCCACCGGCGATGGTGTGCGTCTTTTGTGTAGGTATGTCGTGCCCAGAGTAGCCAATCCAGCCAAGTATGTCGCTGGATGGGCAAGGGAAGCACAGAAATCGAAATCAATTCCCAGAGCGCGTTTCGTTGTCAGAAAATCCCATCATTCTCCGGACCCGCTGCACCGTCTTCGCTATCAGCGGCAATAGTAGCAAGAAGAGAGGAATAATAGCCTTTTAAAGTTTAAACACAGTTACCGCCCAACTACGACTCGGACGCCGAACGATCGACCGGCACATGGCACAATGGGATCCAGAGGACATGCAATCTGATGGGTGCTTATGGTTATGGTCAGGACGAGAATGGCAGTGTGTGAGGACAACAAGAAGCGGCTTATCAGCAGATTGTGCCATCGGTTCTCGGATGGGAATGTTTAAAGTCAATGTGTCTTTTTGTTGTTATCTGTAAATTGAATTTTAGAGAATGGGTTTTTCAAAAAAGGATAATCGGGTAAAGATAAAATGGAATTCATTTCTATTGATACTGGGCAGAATTGATTTGAAATCGGTTTTGCTTCAAGTCGATTTATGCTTTTCTCGTGCACCAAGATGTAGAAATGTCAATTAAAAAGAAATGAGTCCCGGAGGGACGTTTGATACACCAACCGAAGAAGCTTTGCATTGAAAAACTTTATTACATAATAAATATAGTTTTTCAATCCTAGGCTATTGCCCAATAAACTCAACGGCTTGTTCGTGCTTAATAACTACTGAATTGCGAGGTGGGAATGGTGCCAGTTGTGAAATGCAATACTAATAAAGATAGAGATTATTCTCAAACATCAATGTAACCTGGCCACTACAAAGTCTAATAATTTTGGACAAGTTTGAATCAACAAATATCAACAATTTGAAATCAGCGGCATGTGCTTAGCTTAGTTTTATTGACTGTACACATCGTAGTTGCTAGTCGTGATTGGCCGAGAAACAACAAATATATGCACAGCTCACCAATTCAATAGTCTTCTTGGGACTAGCAAGCTATTCTCACTGTACATGATTTGGATGCCGGCCACGTCCTCACTAGTAGCTCCTATCTCAACCCCTCGTGGTTCCGGCCAGGGCAACCTTACGAGCAGTGTTGGTAGAATCATGCTCAAATCTTACTCATCGAAGCCTCATGCGCGAGCTGACTCGCTTGCGATTCTGCAGGAAGAGCATCGCGCATGAGTTTTTCACGCAAAATCGCATAGTTTCGCTCATTCGCCGAAAAAATCATTTTGCTCAAAAAAGTGTCAAAACCCAATTGAAGCGTATTTTATGTTTACGTATGGATTTATTATCCATTGTTTTAGGTAAAGAAAGTTATTCTGATGAATTTAACGAAGAAGAACACTCAGAAATCATGCGATGATGCAAATCGCAAGTCGAAACATGGACGATTTTCTAGGCTATGAGCCGGGTAGGGTTTGCCTCGCGCTTGATTTGAATCGTGGATGAGATTTGAGAATTTGAGGTTTTACCAAAACTGCTTACGAGCCACCTTAACGATGATCGGGTAACCAACCCCGATGGGAGTTTGAGACGACCCAGGGAAGAAGTTTGCTTCTGCTCGGTTCCCCATTTGTCACGACGAGACCTCTAGTTGCAGTTTAACAGTGGTCAATGTAATAGTCATCATCGAAATGTTCAACTAACGACATGGAATTAGAGAAGAGATAGCGAAAAAAAATAGTCTTTATCATAACATTAAAGAACGCAACATCTATTCGGTATATTCGTGTCACGAAGATAAGCGTGCCAACAAAAATTATGACGATCCCTATAAACGCTTTTTTACATTATCGATTGTACGTCATTAAAGATAGATTGGTTGGAAACGGCAGCAAAATAAAATTTCCATGGAGAATTAGAAATTAGAAATAAGAAGTAAAGAAATCTATATAAATAAAATGAATTTCTGTCTGTCTAAACCTTATAGGCTCCGAGACTACTGAGCCGATCGACGTGAAAATTTGTATGCAGAGGTTTTTGGGGCCGGGGATGGTTTTTAAGATGGTTCAAGACCCCTCCCCCTTTGCACAGGGGGGCTTCCATACAAATTAAACATCAATTTCTCCATAGCTCGAGAAGTAATCAATGAATAAATAAATTTTAGGCGAAACGAGGTTCTTCGGGTCTGCTAGTCATAAATAAATATAAAATTTCCACAAATAATGCAAAAGTTCCATAAACAATTAAGAATTTTTGAACAAAACAAAAAAATAGCACCTTTAACCCATATGCGGCCAAGAAATCCTTGAAGTAAGGCCTAAGAGTCTACACGCGTAGCCGAAGGTCATTCAACCAGTTTCATCAACCATACGCTACATGCACTTTGCGCTTCTTAGAATTGAAGGTGTTCACAGTACATGCTTCGGGTCATGCAAAAAAATCACTGGAGTGAGGTCTTAGTCATCCGATGAATTTCTGGAGTAAAGCCTCAGGGTTGACTCGCCTAACCAAAGCTCTATTATCCAAATTCATATACGGTACATACTCTTTGTGGTACTTAGAATAGAATGCGATCACAGTATATACTCCGGGTCATCCAAGAAATCTCTGGAGTAAGGCCTTCAGGTCCATAAAGAGTACCATAAAGAGCATATACCGTTTATAAATTTGAACGATAGACCTTTGGTTACGCAAGCAGACCTTAAGATCCTATTCCAGGGATTTCTTGGATGACTGAGGTCTCACTCCAGAGGTTTTTTTGGGAACCCAGAACTATTATTATGAACAACGACTGCTCTAAGAAGCGCAATGAGCAAGTAACATATTTGAAACTGGTTGATAGTCCTTTGGTTACGCGTGTAGACTCTTAAGCCTTAGTTCAAGGATTTCTTGTATAACCATGGACAAAAGCTGTGAGCCTTGACAGTGGACAAAAAGTTTATGAGTTTCTAAACGGTCAAAATTATCTAAATCGGTTGAAAATTGTTAAAGTTATTAAAATATCAATTTATGGGAACACGTATACCCTGTCGGCCATCCACGTGGTAAAAAAATCAGAGGTCCCTCCCCACGTCCCCCCTCACTGTATCAACGTGATTTTTTCACAGATGCTACATTTTATGGAGCTTTTGGAATTTCGGCTTCCAGCTATAAAAAGACATTGAAATATCCCCAGTTCGAATTTAAAAAAAGGAACACGGGTACCCGTCGGCCGAGTAAGCGTTAAAATCAAACATTACATTTTTAAAATAAAAATTTTCAATAAAAAAATTAAATCTGATAAAATTTTCTAAAAACTTTGAACTTTTTTAAATAAGGGCTATGGAAAAATGCTCAGTTATATTACTTTTTTATATTTTGCTTTTCATTGATTTTTTCAGTTTTTATTTTTTTTGGAAACAACATGTTTATTTTGTGGAAAATGGAAATTTTGTATATTCAAAGTTAATTGCCTATATGCCGGGTATTAAGCCACCCGGAGTGGAAAATTTCCACTGGAAATTAATTACTATGTCTGAAACTTGATTATGCATATGTACAACATGTGATAGATTTAGTTCGGAAAAGGTATTGGAGGCTAACCGCCCCTTCGGTGGGGTTTGATCCCACGACCCTAGTTCGCATGACAGGTGCTTTCCCTACTAAGCTACGAAGGACCTCCGTCGTCCACCGCACCATCAGTACCCGCTAAGCTGCGGTGGACGTCGGAGGTCCTTCGTAGCTTAGTAGGGAAAGCACCTGTCATGCGAACTGGGGTCGTGGGATCAAAGCCCACAGAAGGGGCGGTTACCCTCCAATACCTTTTCCGAACTAAATCTATCACATGTTGTACATATGCATAATCAAGTTTCAGACATGGAAATTTTGTGTTTTTCCGTGGAACATTTTGATTTCTTTATGAAAATTCTTCTTTTATAATTGCAATTTTTGCTTCAAAACTTTTATTTTTGTTCTGCGAAAAATGTTTTATTGTTTATGGTAATTTTGCGTTATTTGTGAAAATTTTATATTTATTTATTGCTCATACACTGATTTCTTTATTGGCAATTTACCATTTTGTAATGGAAAATTTTTAATTTTATTTTGGGAGTTTTTATTTTAGACGTTGAAAACAGAATAACGTCTCAAATAAACAAATAAAAGAAACTTTGGTAACATAAATGTATCGAATTTATTTATAACGACTTTCTACGATAAAATTGTTGCTGCCGCTTGCTGAATAATAATATGAAGTCTTCAAGCTTCGATCTCGTCATGATGATACGGTTGAACGATGAAAGCAAATGTAATTTTTTCAATGGTTTAATTAATAGGCTCTGGCTTTTTAATAAAAAAAACTTCACGGAGCCGATATTTCACTCATATTATTACATAGTAAAACATCAAAAAAAATTATTTATTTTTTACTTTTGCGAGAGCTTTTTCTTGAAAGATGGGTGATGTCATACTCGTCATCGACGATGCGACGAATAGCAGTGTCAGTAAAGTCTCACTAAAACTCGCCCCATCTGTGGAATTTCGTGCTGCGACGATGACTTTATATTGCTATAAGCGATACATATACTTGTTCTAGAAGGAGCCAATGAATGTCGTTTAGATGTATTGATCGAAACCAAATAAACCGACTTAATGCAATGAGCTGGATTAACAAGTATGACATTCGCTGATCGGATTGCATGTGAAATTTGATACAAAACGCTCAATATAACGAATGCCACAAAGATTTTTTTTTGGTTTGGATATGGGACCAATAAGAAGAATTACATATTTTATAACAACCTTCGTTATATATGAATGCTGTAACAGAATAATAAGTTCTGGTATTAATCTGTTACCATCTACTGGTTTGGTTGAGATTCTACTTTGTACCAATGACGACCCAAGCAACCAAAAGTTCGGATTTTACTTAAAATTGTTCCTAACCGAACCAATTAGTTCACTCTTGGTTCACATTGAGTTCCAAAAGCCTCTTAACCGAACTTTAAAGTTCATTTCTGCGCTCCCACCGTAAAAAAGTTACTAAAAATGCGAGCTGATTTAGCCAAAACATCCCCTCTTATCCGTACTTTTGGTTGCTTGGGGAGGACATCAAATTGAAAGCTTCTGTGAGTACTTATTCTAAAAACTAAATTGATCCTAAATTATTCATTAGAACGCAGTAAAAACCAAACTACCAATCACAAAAAGGATTTCAACGACGAGTCAAAATCAAAGCGCTTTTCGGACTTGATCTTTTCTAATTCTATCCTAGTGAATTATTCAAGCCATCGTTAAGTAAAGAGGTTAGAGGCTTTGAGGCGTTTCCTAGGTGGCACTAAAATAAAGTATAAGCATGATAACCGTGCATTTCGTAGTAGCTACTCAGTGATTGACCAGAACCAATGAATGAAAGCATGGGATATGCTCTCCAACCTCAAGGTGCACAGTCCGAGAGCTCTAGTATTTTGAATGGTCGATTACATGCTGGCCACATCCTCACGGAATATTGAGGATAGGAAGGACTTGATAATGCAATCACTCGCCGCGAACACCTTTGTAATTTTGCTGGATTTTGGTGTTAGGTTCTATGCCAGAGGTTCGTCTTGGCTAACGGGTTGCCAATGTAATAGTAATGAAAAGGTAGTATATTTCAATAAAATGCTGAAACAAGCTTTTTCGCTCATTTCCAATTCCAACAGTTACCTGATATAGAATAGAAGATGGAACCGGTATGAAAGTCAATCTCCAGTTATATCGATTGCTAGAATATGAGAAATATATGGAAAGATACAAAGTAGAAGGAATGGAACAGACCCACGACCTTGTGCGTATGATGCTGAAGTGGTAGTCATGTGACCACCAAGTCCAATTATCCATTTCCTAGGCGGCACAATAATAAAGGTTTAAAATATACTGGACGAGAATATTGATTCACTCTTCCCCGAGGATGGTTGAATGGTTCAAGTAATTCCGAATCCGGTTAACACCCGAGTCAAGTGATTCGTTTATTACCGGAATGTTATTGACTATCACATCAAGGAATTGCATTTAGAGTTGTATGAGCAAGACTTTGGTGAAAAGAGCACTAACGCACTTACTGTATCTTCCCTATGCATTCCGGTCTAAAACAAGCAGTTAAACAAGCAAGACATCAAGACCGCAATATATTTTCCACCCGTTTAGTGGTGAGCGTGAATCTCGTTTCATACATCTAGATCTGGAATGGAAGGCCGACCGTCCGATCCGCTGAAAGTACCCAACTCCCTGGTGAAACACTTCGTATCGCTCGTGTCGGTAAGTGGCAAGCAGCCCCCCACAACTTGACGTCTCCAGTACATTGTCAGTGTACCCCGAAAAATTGGTTCAGGTGGTTCTGTCAAACTTACCTATCTTGGGAGCATTTCTCGATTATGGCGTAAAAGGTTAAAGATAAACCTAATTTTATTTTTTTATTATTTATTATAACGCAATTGCATTACTCATTAGTTATTTTAGTATAAGCTCGTATATACCAGAATTATTTAATGTCGAGTCTAGGGCAGGGGAGGTAGGTGTAATGTAAACAACAATGTGAATTTTTTACCAACTATTCTTTATGGCGAATCAATCTTCATGCACAATTTTTAATTCGATATTTTGTTGAAATCCAGCACCCGTTTATGCAACAATGTAACGATGTGTTTGCTTGGGATACCTGATTTAGTGTATCGCCTTGAAAATGAGTTTATTTATATCAACTAATCGAATCTAAATTTGTTCGCTTTCAAGATTGCGCCCTAATACTGGTTCTAACACAGCACTGGTTTGAACACGAACTACAGTCACTCTCAAAATTGAGCGTACACAAGGATTAGATGAATATATTGGAAAATTCCAAAGGAAATTTAATTGTTGGCTCGGTTGTTTTTAATGCATTTCAATATTCATCCCTTCCTTTAATGTATGCGTACATAAAATGGTTGAAATTTTTTCTCTAAAGTTCATTTATTTGAAAATAATTTCAAAATACGCCTATTAGATGTGACAAAATTGAGCGTACAGTGGTTTTTTTTATAAAATTTCTTATTATAAACACGATTAATGTATTTTAATATTGTTTTTTCATGATTATATTTATAATAATAAACATCCGCTACTTAAACATTCAATGTTTTGAAATTAAACCATGTTTTGGTCAAAATGACGAACAAGTGAGAGGTAAGAACATTACTATTTAACAATTCAATGCTGCTGGGCAAAATAGATGCTTTAATTTGTATGTTCCACTGGCATCGAATCTTATATATGATAGAAAATCGAAATCGAGCAAGACATACGTTTATTTTGGGAAAATTCAGTCGGTAAATGATGAAAACAGATGTAAACATACAGAGAAAACGACAAATGATAGGAATGACATATTTCAAATTTAGTATGTCTTTAACTTAAATTTGTTTTAAAGCTCGATTATTGTCTCAGGTCTATCATTAAGAGTAGTATTATTGAATCCAATCATTCACAGTCGAATTCTAAAAGTACAAGGTGCATGCTAAGGTACCGAACATAAAATCAGCTTTTCAACCCCGTAGAGTACTTCTGATTGAATATTGAAAATATAGCTTAAAATCGTAATTTCATAATTAATTTTGGATTAGACTCCACGATCTGTTACCATAAGGGATACAATTGGATGATTTCCTTGTGTCGAGTAAAAATAAACTTTAAATATAAAATGACATCTTATAATGTATCCGTGTGCTGCTCTATTATTAATATTATTATTAAAGAGTGTCCTGAGCTTATAAGCTACCTATACATTGACTTTTCAATAAAGTTATACTTAATTTGAAATATGCCATTCCCAACATTTGTCGTTTTCTCTGTATGTTTACATCTGTTTTCATCATTTACCGACTGATTATTCCTAAATTTTTCATATGTCTCGCTCGATTTCGATTATCTATCATATATAAGACACGATGCCGGTGAAATCCATATCTTAAAGCATCTATTTTGCCCAGCAGCATTGAATTGTTAAATAGCATTGTTTATACATCTTAATTGTCACGAGAGGAGCCGGCCAAGGGCCGAAAATCTCGTTAATAAAGATAAATAATAATAATCTTAATTGTTCTCCATTTTGACCAAAATATGGTTTAATTCGAAAACATTGAATGTTTAAGTAGCGGATATTTATTATTATAAATATAATCATGAAAAAATAACATTAAATTACATTAATCGCTTTTATAATAAGAAATTTTATAGAAAAACATTCGCTGTACGCTCAATTTTGTCACATCTAATAGGCGTATTTTGAGATTATTTTCAAATAAATGAACTTTAGAGAAAAAAATTTGACTATTTCATGTGCGCATACATTGAAGGAAGGGATGAATATTGCAATGCATTAAAAACAACCGAGCCAACAATTAAATTTCCTTTGCTATTTTCGAATATATTCATCTAATCCTTGCTGTACGCTCAATTTTGAGAGTGACTGTATGTTCGTCGATGACAGCCATACCCAGCCCTTGGTCTAGAGCTCTTTTCGGAAGTGATGATGGAAAACAACATGCTATACGGTATACACTTCGGAAGGTTTTTCAGACCAAACCAGACCAGATCTCCGCAAAAAAAGTGTTTTGGAGTAATGAACAGTTTTTGGTCCCTTACCAGTAAAAAGATTAAGCAAAGACTGGCATAAATAATACAGCACTTTATATAAGTAAAAAGATCAGGATGTGGAATAAACAAATCAATAATGATTCACGACACCCAAAACATCTACAGGGTGTTCAATAAGTTCGAATACGCTTTCAAAAAATGTTTAAAAATTGAGATTCAATTATTTCTTTTCCCGGTTCCATTTCATTGGAAGAATTGTTTATAAGAAACGTTTGTAACATTTCTTTTGGAATGACCTCTATTTTGTACTTCTTCACGAGCTTCAAACGTTTCTAAAACCCATCGCAAACGGCACGCACAGTCTGCATGGGTATTTCGTTCCAGATTTTGAAAATAACGTCTTGAACTGGTCCAAGTTACAGACTTTGTACTCGTACAGCTTTAATATAATAAAGGACCAAACAAGAAAGTTAAGAGGATTCCAATCCGGGAAGCTGGGAGGTCGCAAAGTTTTGAAATTGCCCCCATATTAGGCTTAAATCGCATTTTCCGCGTATAAAGGGTTATCGTTCTATTGGAACACGTAGGGCTTATCTCCGTTTTAGCACCAAGCCATTGGGAGCGTAAATCGTCTCAAAAACCTCAGTTTTGTAGTACGCCGCAATGATTTTGACCTTCAAAAACGACTATTTACGATACCCCAATCCATTTTCAACGCGCGTAATAAGGGGCCGTAGACGTAGACTTTTTATTTTATTTTTGAAAACAATCGTTTTCTATTCTTAACTTCATCACTTTTGAAAACAATGGATACACCACCTTTGTGCGAACTGGACGCAAACGAAATAACAGAAGTCTCAGAACAGAAGTATTCCAGATTGCTTCAGGACTTGTGGAAACTGATACATTAGAAGGTACAGCAATACACGCCTAATAAGGAATGTGTGCTGGTCCGAATATCGGCAGCGGTGCTTTCGGCTTCATGCCGAAAACCGTTATTGCAGCCATCGGCGCTACATGAATCGGCGTCATGATTTCTTATTGCGCTCATTTCTTTAATTTTTTTTTCTCCGGGCTTTTGTAAGGAAGAATCTTTTGAAATTCTCTTAAAAATCTGAGGAATTCCACTTAAGTAATGGTCTAATTTTTTTGGAAAACTTTTCGATATTTCCTATCGGAATTCTTTGGAATTTCCACGGGTAAATCTTATCGTCGAAAGGTCAACATTTGATTTAAAAGAAATAGTTAGAAACTTCTAAAATGGGTTCTTTGGGAAAGTTGACCTTTAGGTAAAACCCTTGAGAATCCAACTGCAAATATACTTCTCAGCTTCAGATGTTCAGATCTCAGCAAAGGAAAATCAGATCACGGCAGAAATCACTTCTTAGAGTTTGCTGCGTTGCAGTGTACTTGAAAAAGTGATGTTCAACTGTGCCTATCTAGTTGTGTCCAGAGTAAAAGTTCCGATATTCGTGGGTGATCCTACAATCTACGAATTAAACGCAGCAATCCATATAATCTATCAATTTGTTGTCCTGTCATTGCACGAAATAAAAGAAAACAGTTTGAAAGTTTCATCAAAATCGGTGAAGAATTACTAAAATACCTTACCATTTTATCTGCTTTGCACCAATAGGTGCGGTAGTGTTCCTTTAATTCAAGACAAAATTTTCAAAACGACTTATCTGCTTTTGTAAACAAAGATTGAAACGACGATTTGACGAATCTGATAGCACTCCCACGCAAACCAATGAAACCAGTCCCATATGAAATTGATGGAACATGAATTAAAAATACTAGGGTAAAGTGCCCAATAGTGGACCCCCAACCAATAGTGGACCCTCCAGCCATTTTTACATTATTGCAGCACAATGTAAACATTTTGCCATGAAATTTCATCGGGAGAACCTACCTTACAGTCCTATGATTTGATTACATGCATTGGAAATGCTATGGAAAGTAAAACTAGATGATTTTTTACAATTCTATAAAAAATAAACACAAGAGTGTCCATTATAGGAATATTTTTGGGGGTCCATAATAGGGAAGAAGAACGTCCCGAAACGGAACATAAAAATCAAATGAAGTGTCGACTATAGGGAAGCAATTTCCTATTATGGACCCCCAGGGGGTCTACTATAGGGCGAATTCAGCCAGACTTTAAAATGCTAATTTCAACGAATAACGTCGTGTATTTGAGTGTTTTATGTATGTATTGCGAAGAGGAGATGCAGAGTTTGATATTAGATATCAAGCAGAAGTAATATGTTGAAAATTTCTACTCCTTATGACAGGAAGAGCAAAATTCCGCTACTAGGGGGTTCACTATTGGGCATTTTACCCTTCAACTTTTGGCACACTGCACCAATGAGGCATAATTTCAGATTAAATTGTTGGATTCTTTATTTATTTATCATCAGACTAAGGCCGGAGTGGCCTGTGCTGCACATAAAAGACTTCTCCATTCAGCTCGGTTCATGGCTGCACTTCGCCAACCACGCAGTCTGCGGAGGGTCCGCAAGTCTTCCTCCACCTGATCGATTCACCTTGCCCGCTGTGCACCTCGCCTTCTTGTTCCCGTCGGATCATTGTCGAGAACCATTTTCACCGGATTACTGTCCGACATTCTGGCTACGTGCCCGGCCCACCGCAGTCTTCCGATTTTCGCGGTGTGAACGATGGATGGTTCTCCCAACAGCTGATGCAACTCGTGGTTCATTCGCCTCCTCCACGTACCGTCCGCCATCTGCAACACACCATAGATGGTACGCAACACTTTCCTTTCGAAAACTCCCAGTGCGCGTTGGTCCTCCACGAGCATCGTCCAGGTCTCGTGTCCGTAGAGAACTACCGGTCTTATAAGCGTTTTGTAGATAGTCAGTTTGGTACGGCGGCGAACTCTATTCGATCGGAGCGTCTTGCGGAGTCCAAAGTACGTACGATTTCCAGCCACTATGCGTCTCCGAATTTCTCTGCTGGTATCGTTATCGGCGGTCACCAGTGAGCCCAAGTACACGAATTCTTCAACCACCTCGATTTCGTCACCACCGATACAAACTCGTGGTGGGTGGCTCTTGAGCCTCTCTTGAGCCTCTTCCTATCATGTACTTCGTCTTCGACGTGTTGATGACTAGTCCAATCCGTTTAGCTTCGCTTTTCAGTCTGATGTAGGCTTCCTCCATCCTCTCAAAGTGACGTGCCATGATATCAATGTCGTCGGCGAAACCAAATAACTGGACGGACTTCGTGAAAATCGTACCACTCGTGTCAATCCCTGCCCTTCGTATTACTCCCTCCAAAGCGATGTTGAATAGCAGACACGAAAGACCATCACCTTGCCGTAACCCTCTACGGGTTTCGAAGGGACTCAAGAATGCCCCTGAAACTCGAACTACGCACATCACCCGATCCATCGTCGCCTTGATCAACCGTATCAGTTTATCCGGAAATCCGTTTTCGTGCATTAGCTGCCATAGCTGGTCCCGATCGATTGTATCATATGCGGCTTTGAAGTCGATAAATAGTTGATGTGTGGGCACGTTGTATTCGCGGCATTTCTGCAATACCTGACGTATGGCGAACACCTGGTCTGTGGTAGAGCGTTCACCCATAAATCCCGCCTGGTACTGCCCCACGAACTCTCTTGCAATTGGTGTTAGTCGACGGCATAAAATTTGGGAGAGTACCTTGTAGGCAGCGTTCAGCAATGTGATTGCGCGATATTTGCTACAATCCAGCTTGTCCCCTTTTTTTGTAGATGGAGCCCACGACACCTTTCATCCCCTCCTGCGGCAGTATCTCCTACTCCCAAACCTTGGTAATCACCCAGTGCAGCGCTCTAGCCAGTGCTTCACCACCGTGTTTAAACAGCTCTCCTGGTAGTTGGTCAACTCCAGGGGCTTTGTTGTTTTTTCAGCCGGCCGATCTCCTCCTGGATTTCCTGGAGATTCGGAGCCGGAAGTCGCATGTCCTGCGCGCGTGCTCCTAGGTTCATTACCATACCGCCACCGTTGTCTGCCATATCGCCATTCAGGTGCTCTTCGTAGTGCTGCCGCCACCTTTGGATCACCTCACGCTCGTTCGTAAGAAGGTTCCCGTTTATGTCCTTACACATATCGGGCTGTGGCACGTGGCCCTTACGTGAACGGTTCAACTTCTCATAGAACTTTCGTGCGTTATTAGCGCGGTACAGTTCCTCCGTCTCTTGGAGGATTCGTTGGATTCTGCTGCGATTGAATCACTTTTTGCCTAAAATATACAGCTGATGTGCTTTTGAATTCACACAGACTTCGTATAATCGAAGGAGTAGTGGTTGAGCTTGCTTAGTTCCACCTCTATTGGGTCTTTTACCTTATCTATTGATATTTATGCAAATAAAAACGCGAGGTAAGGGCTAAATTGGCCTTTGTGGCAAACGTTAGTGAATGCCGTTGTGTATTTCCTTAAATATGTCAAAGAATTAACTAAGCCAATTGAACGAGGTAAATTTTATTTTTAGTATAAAATATGATCGATATTCCATTTGTCCAAAACGATTATAACAGACTTTTTATTATAATTAAAGATTATTTGAAGGCTACAAAATTGAATATGATTCTATCTAATATTAATAAAATATGGGGATCTATGATAGATCTGTAACAATGTGTATGTACGAGCTATTACGCCATTCTCCAAAACTCGCTTCTACCAATCTAACTTACCGCCCCCGCTAACATTAACGAAGTGTATAAATAAACAAAATAGAAAATCACTGTTACATATATTGGTGCCGCGGCAGATGTGTTGAACCCACTCATGAGATAACGGATCACGTTTGCACAACGGAGCTCCGATGCGATGGTGGTCAGAGAGCTGATGCTGCCTGCTGTTATCACTCTGTTCACCCATTGGACAACCGAGCAGCACGGCAGACAGAGAAAGGAACGAGCAACATCAGCTCTCTATTGGCGTTCGACTGTGAGATATAGGCATTCAAAATTTATTTAAAAATTGGAAATAACAAAATAAAGATGAGTGAGTTAGTTATTAAAGTTATAAACAAATAACACCTTTCTTACATTATTTATTCAAAACTTTTAATAAATTCCATTCACCTTCGTCTTCTTGTTTTAAACCTAATTAACCATTATGCATTGAATTTTTGAGACTTAATAATAATCACAAGACAAATCCGAAATTTTCCCTTATTGCTTCGGAAAGTAGTTTCTGTGTTGAAGATCTGCTGTTGATAAATAAATTTTGTAATAAAAGCTTTCAACAAAAATAACTTTTTCATTCGTCTAAGGGCAGTCAAATGTAGAGACGTTCCTCCAAACTTATCACAACTTGGGAGATAGAGGTTGCATCACGTTCACCCATCAGTAGCGCACGACGGCAGCATCCTTGTAAATCCCGCCTTCAATGGCCCACTCGTTCATCACTGTGTTTGTGTATCTCCCGGTCGTGTGGGGGATCATCATTACCGCTTGTGTTGCCATAAACGTAAAAGCAAGACGGAAGACTCCCAAACGGAAAGAGATGCCAGAGCGAACGAAGAACGATTTTCGTTATCACTGCGACCAGGACTGAGGCTGCCTGGTGGACGACGATTCAATCGCAAAGGCCACTGCCGTTGAAGCGATTTGTTGTTTGGAAGAGAGCGACGAGTGAATGCTCACTGCAGCCCATCTTTATACAACATTGCGCGATGTCACATCGCATCGCACACATTCAGTCTCTATCGGCGACGGCGAGTGTCTATTCCACCGAAAGCGGACGGTGCTGCTGCTGTGGTGGCGCGCGGTGCCTTCCTTTGTGTCTGTTTGCGTGTGGAACATCCGCCAGGGAGGAGGAGCCAAAAAACCATCGTTTACAAACAGTTGAATAATAATGCTATCAGGAATAAGAACAACGACGGATGCGGCTGAAGCGTTCTCGATTCTCCATACCTTGAGTTACCGGCGGTTGGTAGCAACGGATGGAATTGGAATGATAAACTGAACTTTAATACTGGATCTATCTTTGGTTGGTAAAATTATTAGTATGGGGAAGAATATTGTGGAGTATGTGTGCCATGCATGCTCCTTGGAAGCAACAAAGTGAGAGAATTGAATTTGGTAACTCTGCAGAACATGCTACACTATGAAGAGCCAACCGAGTTGCGTTTTCGACCGAATTAATGAGCAATTTTTAGCTGAGAAAAGCTCTAGTTGGGATTGCAAAGGTCACGTAGAAGTTATGCTCCTCGTCATTTTGACGTGAACCAAATACAATTTGAAGGTAAAGGAATGCAAAAAGATTATCTTAAAAATATGATCAACAGATATGCCACTGATCTGTATGTATGTTAAGTTTTATATTCTAGGCAAATCCCTTCCCTACTTTATGCCATTAGTGAATTCTCCCAAGATGAGTGTACATTACAACTCCTGCGAATTTAAACATATTTCACAATGAAATGGAAATGCTTATATTATGTTCCAAATTTATAAATACGTTTTAATGATTGAATTCGAGGCCAGAGTATATATTTGATTCCGTTAGAATTATTTTTACAGTGGTAGTTTTTATATCTAGTAGGGACACGACCGATATTTTCGTCCATCGTCGTAGAGGCTAAAACCAACGAAAGCAATGTCTATTTAGAACTCCACTGTAGCAGAACGTTTCTCCTGAGCGTACGATGTCGTACGGATGAGTTTGGTTTTCGAGACTATGACGGAAAGACGAAAATGCGTACCTTAACCCTATTTTGCGTTCGATAATGACGACGCAAGTTCAATATGACATTTAAGAGGTAGAAAACATTAGAACTCTTCAAGTAAGCCTTGATGTAATGAATATTTTCGACGTAAATAAACAAACGGCAACTAACATTACTAGACCAACATTTGAAAAGGGCGTAACAGCCAAAATTTATTCCTTTTGATTCTTCGTCTACATATATAGCTTTATAAGTGGACGAAGAATCAGAAGGAATAAATTTTGGCTGTTACGCCCTTTTCAAATGTTGGTCTAGATTAATTCTAGACCAACATTTGAAAAGGGCGTAACAGCCAAAATTTATTCCTTCTGATTCTTCGTCTTCGTCTTCTTCTATATATGTTGACAAACAATCAGAAGGAATAAATTTTGGCTGTTACGCCCTTTTCAAATGTTGGTCTAGAATTATCGTATTTCAAAAACTTTTTCATTCCTTTTCATTAAAACTTTCAATTTAAAAAAAGGGGTTGGTGGTCATATGGCTACCAATTCTGCCTCATACACTTTGTATCTTTTCATATATTTCTTATGTTCTAGCAATCGCTAAAACTGGAAATGGGCTGTCATACCGTTTCCATCTTCTATCCCTATACCTACTACTTGATTAGTTCTAGCAGGTAACTGTCAGAATTCAGAATGAGCAAAAAAGCTCGTTAGAGAATTAGAGAATATACACCACCCTGTCAGTAGTATCACATTGGCAACCCGTTAACCAAGACGAACCTCTACCATAAAACCACAGATTCCAATAAAATTCCGCAGGAACTCGTGGCGGGTGCAGGGGTATTCTCGTGATATAATAAAACAATACCAAAATGAAAAAAAAAATCGAAAACTTCTCGGATTTGTTGAAGAATGTTTTGAAAATCCACAAAATAATACTAATTTTATTTTGTCCCCTTAAAATATTATTTTTGGGCAACATTTTTAAATAATTGTATCGTCCTAACTTGCTTCTCTAAATTAGTATCGTTTGCTACGCAGTCAGATAGTTCGCTCCTCGACAATTGATATCACGAAACTTAGACGATTTGCTTTATGGAACAAACATGGGAAATTTGCTATTTGAAACACGGATTAATTAATTCTCGGGACTCGGGAAATTTGCTTCTTAAAACACATTGAATTTTCATCGGAAGGCGAAAAAAAATTTTTTTTTAATTCGGACAACTCGCATTAATTTACTTCCCGAAATTCAGAAAATTTTGTGGAAACGCGGTGAATTGCTTCTTGGAGATCGGGAAATTCCTCCTGGAATGTAGAAAAAATCTTTCTCTGATTATTGGCGTCTTCGAACTCTTTTAAAACTGGAGGATTCCTCATAGGGACCTGGATCTCTTTTTTTCAATCCCTTCTCCGAACGCAGAGAATTTCTTCTTGAAACTTGGAGAATTTCTCATAAGGACGTGATTTATTGTCGTACCTCGGAGTCGCGAGTTGGATGATTTGGTTTTCTGAAAACATGCATTTACTAGTTAGCAGAATCCCGAGATTTCCGGAATTCGGACTTTTTTTTCTATATGGAACTCGAGCAATGTTTTTTCCGGAACACGTAGAATTTCTCATCGGAACGTGGAGAGTTTCCTTTTCGGTGCTTGGAATCTCCTCGATTAGCACATTTCAGAATAATTTGGTTTCAGTAACTTATATAAGACTGGATTGAGTCGTACCGTATTTGACATGTGGAACGAGAATTTGCATCTCGAACTCGGAAATCGGAAATTTTGCATCGAGGAACTTGGACAATTTTTCATCGAAATGCGATGAATTTTTTAACAGTAAGCGGAGAAAAATCTTCTCCAAACTTGAAAAAATTGCTTTTCGTAATTCGGACAATTTACTTCTCGGAACTCAAACAATTTGATTCTCGAATTTCGAACAATTCCTTATCGGAGAGCGAGGAGTTCCGTCTTAAATATTTTCCCATCAGATCCTTTTTTCGGATCGGATCAGAAACTCGGACAATTTGCTTTTTCGGTACTTTGATAAATTGTTTTTGAAACCTGTATAATTGACTGTATGGAACACGGATTGTTCCATAGTGGAACGCGAAAACGTGAACGATTTGCAACATGGAACGTGGCGAAATCTTGTTCAAAAAGTGTTTATAATCCTTCTTGGATCTCAGATCCTACTGGGGAACCTCCTTATCGCAACGTAGAGAATTTCTCATCAGAGGGAAACGAGAAGCATTCCTTATCGACAGGCAGAGAATTTTTTTTCGGAAATTGGACTACTTGCTTCCCACAATTCGCACAATTTGCTTCTCGTAATTTAAACAATTCACCTCTCGGAACTCGGACAATGTATGTTTTTTTGGAAATCGGATAATTCACTTCTTGGGTTTTGTGTAATTATTCCTCGAAATGTGTATAATTCATAAAAACTTTATATCGAGAAAATCCTCCTCGGAACTCGGACAGCTTTCCTGAAAAAAACATTGAGGAAAGTTATTCGGTTGAAAGTCATTCTGTCGAACGCTACTTGGCCGAATAAGACGTTAGGCTGGAAGACATTAAGGTCACTCCTCACGGAATCCAAGTTTCAAAGTGCTCGCGTTTTTGGGAGCAGACCACTCGATACGGAGGCGGCGCACAACTGTTTTTTTTGTTGATTTAGCTTTGCTGCGTCGCAGCATGCGTGAAATAATAAAAATGACAGTTTCCGTACCCAGTGGTGTGCCCCCAAAAACGCACTTTGAAACTTGGATTACGTGAGGCCGGAAATATAATTTGGCCGACAAGAAAATATAGCTGATAAAGAAATATGGCCGAAAGGGTCATATGGCCGAACATGTCGTTTGGTTTTTGATTATTTGGCCGAATAAGACGTTTGACTGAACAGGTAGTTTGGCCGAACATGTCGTTTGGCCGGAATATTAGGTCATTTGGACGAAAATGCCGTTTAGCTGAAAAGACCAATTAATCGAAAATAGGGAATGAATTCATACGAACGCTAATTTGGAGTGGAAAATAATTGTCTAATTCCTCATGTTTTATTTTTCATTATCTTTTTCTTATTCTTCATTATCTTCTTTTTCTTCTTCTTACTGGCATTACATCCCCACACTGGGACAGAGCCGCCTCGCAGCTTAGTGTTCATTAAGCACTTCCACAGTTATTAACTGCGAGGTTTCTAAGCCAGGTTCCCATTTTTGCATTCGTATATCATGAGGCTAACACGATAATACTCTTATGCCCAGGGAAGTCGAGACAATTTCCAATCCGAAAATTGCCTAGACCGGCACCAGGAATCGAACCCAGCCACCCTCAGCATGGTCTTGCTTTGTAGCCGCGCGTCTTACCGCACGGCTAAGGAGGGCCCTTCATTATCTACACGTTTCTTTATTTCTCACTTAGCATTCAAGAGGACTATTTGCTATTCAGTCAGATAATTCGCTTCTCGTCACTCGGGCATTACTCTTTTCAAACTTGGACTATTGACATCACGGAAATCATACAATTTACTTTATGGAACTCGAACAATTTGTCTTAAGAGACATGAGTAATTTGATTTTAGAACACAGATTATTCAATTCTCGGGACTCGGACAGTGTGCTTCTTAAAGCGCGTAGGATTTTTCATCGGGACGCGAATAAAATCTTTTTTGAACTCAGATAATTCGCTTCTCGGAACACGGACAACTCCTCATCGGAATGCGGATACTTCTGTCTCAAAGTTTACAACAATTTGTTTTCAGAACACGAAGAAAATTTGCTTCTCGGATCTCGGACAATTTGCTTCTCAAAGATAAGATATATTACGAGTCTTGGAACTCGGAACAATTCGTTTCTCAGGACACGGATAATTTGCTTTTCGCAACTCGGTCAATTTGCTTCTCGGAACGCGGTGAACCACATTTAGAAAATTAAGAAAGTTTCTTTAAAAAACGGAGATTTTTTTTACCGAAATGCGGAGAAGTCGGACAATTTGCTTCCATAATACGGTTAATTTTCTTCTCATAACTCGTTTGCATCTTATGCCTTAACGAAGAGGGGAGATTTCCATCGAAGAACTTCTCATCGGAACACGGAGAAAATCATTCTCTTGGATCGGATCGGAAAATCAGACAATTTGACAATTTGTTTCAGATCATCAGATCAGACAAATTGCTTTCGGAACTTGGATAATTTGCTTTCCGTATAAGAACGCGAAGAACTTCTTTTCAAAACTCGATCGATTCGCATCACGGAACACGGCGAATTTCTCATCGGAACGTGTTGACAATCCTGCTCTAAACTTGCTTCTCAGAGCTCAAATAGTTCCTTATCAGAACGCGACGAACATCGGATTAATTACTACTCGGAACTCAGGCAGTTTTCTGAGTAGCACACATGTTCTAATTCAGTTGACATATCATATATGTGCAGTTGCTGTAACCAGATTTGATAAAACTGTGCTATCTGGGTTTCTTCCCGGAACACGTGAAACCTCTCACTCTTACGAGAGGAGATTCCTTCTAGGAACTTGGGCAATTTTTATCTTCTTGTCATGACTGGCACAATTCAGACTGATTCGGTTTCAGCATGTCATATATATTAGACCTCTTCATGTTTTCAAAAAGTATCAAAAATTCAACCGGTCAGCCCAGAATCACAATTCTTATGCAAAAAAAAAGTCTCCTGTCAAATTTTCAGCTAATTCGGATAAAATTTCGACGTGGCTCAAGTCAATTTAGTGTTTTTGGGCTATTTTCAATTTTGGAAAAAATCTATCAAGAGATATAAACGTCGAAAACTATCACAACAACGTCTATACGGAAGCTTTTGGTGTGTTTTACAAGTCTTGTGAACATTGCGATTCGTTCCGTTCACGTTTTATCCATATTAAATTGATTTTCAAGCTTTTAAGTGCATAAAAATACTGTTTCCCCCGAAAGTCGTTGTTCTACAAAATTCCTGAATTTATGACAAATGATTGCTAATTTATTATATTATTATTCCTCTTTTTCCCCTGGAAATTTAAGTAATATAATTGCCAATGTGCGATTTACCATTAAATTCTTAAAAATCAGAAGCTGAACATTTGTCATAAATTTGCACGCTGAGATTTCTTCAAACAAGTTGTTCAAACAAAGAAGCTTCGATTTCACTTGTTACTACGATGCATTCAATGTTAAAAGCATGCAGACATATGGTGAAATTAACAAAATTTGGAAGTCGTTTGTTGTAAGCATCAAATATCATATGATTTGATTTATGTTTTGTTCGAACAACTTGTTTGTAGAAATCCTAACGTGCAAATTTATGACAAATGTTAAGCTTCTGATTTTTAAGAATTAAACAGTAAATCGCACATTGGCAATTATATTACTTAAATTTCCAGGGGAAAAAGAGGAATAATAATATAATAAATTAGCAATCATTTGTCATAAATTCAGGAATTTTGTAGAACAACGACTTTTGGGGGAAACAGTATTTTTATGCACTTAAAAGCTTGAAAATCAATTTAACATGGATAAAACGTGAACGGAACGAATCGCAATGTTCACAAGACTTGTAAAACACACCAAAAGCTTCCGTATAGAGGCTGTTGCGACAGTTTTCGACGTTTATATCTCTTGTTAGATTTTCTCCAAAATTGAAAATAGCCCAAAAACACTAAATTGACTTGAGCCACGTCGAAATTTTATCCGAATTAGCTGAAAATTTGACAGGAGACTTATTTTAGCATAACAATTGTGATTCTGGGCTGACAGATTGAATTTTTGATACTTTTTGAAAACATGAAGAGGTCTAATATATATGGCTTGATTCTGTTAAAAACTTAGGTTTAGGTAACCCGTTAATGATAAATGTGCTGCATGAGGCTCGGACAATTTACATTTTGGAATGGGGAAACTCGGAACTCGGCTTTTACGATCTCAAACAATTATTTTTTGGAACGTGCAGAAAATCGTATATGAACCACAAATAATTCCTTTCGAAGCGCGAAATTTCCTATCGGAACGTGGAGAAAAATCCTTCTTGGAACTTGAACAATTGGCCCCTTGGATCTTTGGAAAATTTCTTATAGCATTGTAGAGAATTCCTTATTCAATCTCGAGAAATATCTTCATGGGACGCGAAGGATTCCTTATCAGCACGCTGAGAAAATCCTTCTAGTCAATCTGATATTTGCTTCTCGTAATTCAGACAATTTGCTTCTTCGAACACGGACTACATTAATTTCGAAATTCAAACGGACATTGGACAATACGCTCCTAGGAAATCGGGCAATTCACTTCATGAACTTGGAAAATTACTTCTCGGTCGCGCTTTTTTTTTTCTATGAACGGATAGAATTTCTTATCGGAAGAAAGAGAGAATGCTTCTCGGAACTCGGACAATTTGTTTTCTGAAACTAGGAGAACTTTGGAGTAACAAGTTAAGCTGAAAGCCGAATTCTATATGACCGAAATAACCAGTTTTAGGACGAAGACGAAAATCGTTTAGCTTAACTGGTAAAATGGACAAAAAAAGCCATTTGGCCGAAAATGCCATTCAGACGAAATGGTCATTCCACAAAAAAGGCCATTTGACTGAAAACGTCATAGGTTGAACATGGCCGAAAATGTCATTTGATTGAACTGGTCGACCGTAAATGTCGTCTCGCTCCTTATTTTTCACGTCTTGCTCTAAAAAGTTCGTATATTTTGCATCCCATAAATTCGGAAAATTTGCTTCTTGTAATTTTTACAATTTGCGAAACTCGGACTATATGAATCTCGGAACTCGAACCATGTGCGTTTCAGAACTCCAAAAAAATATATTTCGGAGCTTGAACAATATGCTTCTCGCAGAAAGCAGACAATTCACTTCTCGAAGCTTGAAGGGGAGAAGGTCGTTTGGACCATCGGCCATTTGGTCGAAGATCACTTGTCCGAAAAACACGTTAGGTTGAAGGTCATCTAGCCGAGTTCCATTTGGCTGAAGCGGTTATCAAGCCGAAACTACATTCAACCAGCTTATGGCAGGTTTCAATACAGTTTTGCATTACAACCTGGCATAATCAGTACACAATTTTTGGTTTGTGCAAATACAGTCATTGTATTGAAATGTTACAATTTAGTATTATTTTTATTTAGGAATTGTATAAAAAGCTTACATCTTTTGTATTAAAATCTGACAGAAAAATAATACCAAGAATTTATAAAAAAAATCGTCGTTTTGTCGACCATGTCATACGAGCATGATTGTCTCATTTCTCACTTCTCGCTATGAAAAGCGAAACAACTTTATATTTCACACTTCTCGCTTTTCACAGTGGGAATTGTGAAACGAGGAATGAGAAGTGGGTCGTTTAATTTCTCACTTCCTATTTTTTACTACTCACTTCTCAGCTATCATCGCTACACACTTCTTACATTCACTATTATTTGACCAAATAACATGATCGCCCTATGACCTTATCGGCCAAAGAGCTTTATGACCAAATGACCTTTTCTGCCAAACGACTATTTCGTCCAAAAAACATTTTCGGTAAATTAACCTTTTTGACCAGATGAAATTTTGGTAAAATAACATTTTCGTCTAAACCAGCGGTTCTCAACCTTTTTCTTGAGAGGTACCCCTTCGAACTTTTGCATGGTTTGAGGTACCCCCTCTCGAAAGTAGGCTTCCAATCCTCTTGAAAACATAATTCCGAGCCCTTTTGAAGGGAAGCTCCTTTAAGCTTTTGAGTCCCTTCAGAGTAAGCTTCCGCGCCTCTTTATTAGAGGCTTCTGAGCTTTTTTATAGAGAGGCTTCCGAGCCTCTTGAAGGCGGTTTTCGAGCCACATAAAAGGAAGCTTCCGTTGCATCTTGAAAAAACGCTTCTGAGCCTCTTGATAGTATGCTTCCAAGCCTATTGAAAGAAGAATGAGCTTCTTGAAGCGATGCTTCCGAGCCTTCTTGAAAGAAGGCTTCTGAACCACTTGAAAAAAGGCAACCTAACCATTTGAAAGGAGGCTTCCGAACCTCTCGAAAAGAGCCTTCCGATCCTCTTGGAAAAAGGCTTCAGAGCCTTGAAAGCCTTGAAAGCATGCTTTTGAGCCTCTTGGAAGGATCCTTCCAAGCCTCTTGGAAAGAGGCGTCGGGGCCTCTTGAAAGGAGGCTTTTGAACCTCTTGATAAGAGGCTTTCGAGTCTCTTGAAAAAGGGCTTCCGAACCTCTTGAAAGGAGCCTTTCGAGCCTCTTGAAAGGAGGCTTCCGAGCCTCTTGAGAGGAGGCTTCTGAGCCTTATAGAGATGCTTCCGAGCCTTTTGAAGGCGGTTTTCGAGCCACTTAAAAGTTGCATCTTGAAATAACGCTTCTGAGCCTCTTGATAGTATGCTTCCAAACCTATTGAAAGAAGAAATCTGAGCTTCTTGAAGCAAGGCTTCCGAGCCTCTTGAAAGAAGGCTTCTGAACCACTTGAAAGTAGACTTCCGAGCCTCTTGAAAGCAGGCTTACGAACCTCTTGAAAGAAGGCAACCTAACCATTTGAAAGAAGGCTTCCGAGCCTCTTGAAAGAAGGCTTCCGAGCATCTTGAAAGGAGGTTTTTGAGTCTCTAGAAAAGGAGGCTTTTGAGCCTCTAGAAAAGAAGGCTTTTGAGCTTCTTGAAATGAGACTTCCGAGCTTCTTGAAAGGAGGCTTCCAAGCCTCTTGAAAAAAGGCTTCCGAGCCTCTTGAAAGGATTCTTCCAAGCCTCTTGGAAAGAGGCGTCGAGGCCTCTTGAAAGGAGGTTTTTGAGCCTCTTGAAGGCTTCCGAACCTCTTGAAAGGAGGCTTCCGAACCTCTTGAAAGGAGGCTTCCGATCCTCTTGAAAGGAAGGAGGCTTCCGAACTTCTTGAAAGGAGGTTTCCGAACTTCTTGAAAGGAGTTTCCGAACTTCTTGAAAGGAGGTTTCCGAACTTCTTGAAAGGAGGCTTCCGAACCTCTTGAAAGGGGGCTTCCGAGCCTCTTGAAAGAAGGCAACCTAACCACTTGAAAGGAGGCTTCCGAACCTCTTGAAATGAGGCTTCCGAACCTCTTGAAAGAAGGCAGCTCAATCACTTGAAAGGAGGTTTCCGAGCCTCTTGAAAGAAAGTCTTCGAGCTGCTTGGAAGAAGGCATCCGAGAGGCGTAAAAGGATGCTTCTAATCTTAACCCTGGTTGTGGAAGGCAGGATTCAATTGGGATTTATTGATCGCATTACATATTATGTACAATATAATTTTTTGAAATAGAAAATACACAATCATCAAAACTTTATCAATAAATTTTGATTGAAATTGTAATACATCCGCCATTACGCATTTTTGTCCGGGGTACCCCCTAGGGCCAGCGAAGGTACCCCCAGGGGTACATGTACCCCAGGTTGAGAACCGCTGGTCTAAACGACATTTTCAGCCATATGTCCGTTTCAGTCAAATGATTTTCGGCCGTATGGCCATTTCGGTCCTCGGACGAACAATTTTCTGCCTTCTGGCTGCACGTACATATATTCAAGCAGACCCAACCAAAACCATCGTGTTCTGTTCAACCCATAACAGCCGAAGTCAAAGTGTTGAATGGAATTGAAAGTGTTGAGTTGAATTTAAAATTTCTGTCTTGGCGATATTTTTCATTGAGATTTCCAAAGAACTTTTGAGTTCCTATAACCATTTTAGATCCTTTGAAAGGATTCCGTCTGTTCCTGATGAATATTTTAAACTCTTAGAACTTATGAAAATCTATTTGAAACATTGAATTTCTATTATATTAATTATAGTTTCGAGACGAGCCAACCTTGGGCTGAAAGTCTCGCTAATAAAGACATAAAAAATATAGTTTTTCATTCCAGCATACTATTTGAAGTTGTTTGTGTGAAATAAGACAAATCATTCAGGAAAATATCAATACACTCAAGGTAGTATTCAAAAGGTTTTTAGTAATGAGATGAATATTGAAGGTGGTAATTGGTGAAGATTTTCAAGAGATTTCTAAGTCTCAAAGAATCTATTAGAAGTTCTATAAGCCACGATTCAAAATTTTGAGCTGAATTTGTTTAAAAAACATGATTTTAAATGAAAAAATTATCTGCAGTTCTGTAAACAAATCAAGAACTCCACATCCACGTTTTCTTTAGTTTTCTGCGGAAGATAACTTCATCAAGGCAGATCCACTCAAAAGAACACAAAAAAAGGATAACATTCACCACTCTCTGCCAACATAGTTCTTTAACTTTCCTTTCCTAAATTGTCCTTACGAGCCCACCGTTACCACCGTGATTTATTCCTCGATCGTTTATGTTCCATTTGTTCCTGTTCGTCCTCATCCTCGCTCGGTCATACAGCCGACGAGAGAGCATCGCAAACCGGCAGACATGCGGACGTCAACGTTGTTTCCAATGGTTGCACAACTGTGTTGGTGTCCCTTGCAGAGCCCTAGCTTTGATTCCGTTTACTGTTTGATCCTTCTTATCTGTCAGGCAGTGTCGTCGTCGCCAGAGCCTTTCCGCACGCTCCCTCTCTTCGCAAGGGTCGGGTGGTTGCATTCTGGAAAACCAGAAGGGGGTTTTCCACCGCGGCTTTACACACATTCGGTGGTATGAGTGACTCGAATCTGAGCGGGAGAATTAAGAATTATTTTCGGGAGCGAGAGAGCGAGCCCTGCCAACCAACACCGACCGGAGGCAGCATGGCGCGGTGCGATATGTGTTTGTGGACGACGACGACGTCGACATCGTCGGCGACGTGATTGTTGTGATGGCCCTCTGGAGTGTGTGATAATTGCATGAGAAGAATTTGTTAGTCTATTCTTAGCATCCGACAGACAGACAACGAGACCGCGCGCGCACACACGACACAGCTAGGAACTAGGACGAAAGGCAAAGGACACGATCACGGCGCGCGGATCCACAGGAACGGAAACAGTTACGGTGGGGTTCCATCGGCGAGCGTGGAGGCGTGAATCCTTGCGAAACACTAACAAACGGTGGCGCGCGAAGCCGGTGTGGTCGGACTGTGATCGATTTGCATAGGAAAAGTGAGAAATTGAGGTGTTCGGACGCGTAACTGCGGTGCGGTGGCATGTGCGAAGAAAGTGTGTGACGTGACTCCCCCGGTCAGGTGAATGAACAGTTTTTCAGTCGAACCGGTTTAAAATCGACGTCTGGTCCCCGGCGAGTGGGAGGAAGCAATTTGAAGGCTAATTTTCTCGTCAACACGCAAAGCTCTGGCGAGGAAAATCGCCAAATTGACCCATCCATCGCGCGAAAATTGTGCCTCTGGCGGAGGAAAATCGATTAGCGGCGTACGTGGAGAACCCATCAGTGTCCTGAGAGATTTGAGTGGGCCGATAGCTGGGCCTGGTTAAGATTTATTCGGTTTCATTCGTGGTTTTATGGTTTTTCATTAAGATTTCCATTTCGGTGGCAGGGCTAGTGTTTTTTTTTATTGGCCGCGTGACTCAGTGCGTCGGGCTGGCGTTCGTGATCAGTGAAAAGTGAAGCGAGAAATGATAAATAATTCTAATTAGGATATAAATGTGTTGTTTGGAGCGATTCCTGCCACGGCCCGAATGCTCGCGACCCTAAATAAGTTGTACGAATTCTAATTGGTGTTTTCGGCGAGGCGAACTGAACCAGCAACGTGCCCTGATATGGTTGATATCGAGCTAATGATGCCAGGTAGGGGCGGCTACTGTGGCCGAAACAAATCATTGTAGATTATAAAGTTAATGTCGCGAATAATGACGTACGAGCAGCTGTGGGGGGTCCCCACAGTGCTCCGAAATTCGATCGAAGTGGGGAAGTTTATGAGTTGTGTCGGGTTTTGACGTATTTATCCTACTTATTTGATTGACGACGACAGGCTTTTTGGGGGCAATATGAGAGGTGCGTGCGATCATATGAAAATGGCCACGAGTCTGATCATTTGCGTAATGGGGTGGATTTAATTAATTGTGACTAAATAGATGTGTATTAAAGTTTGAAGGTGGCCTGGAGAGCCGGTTCTTATCAGCAGTTTGAATTTATTGCACTCGGCTCAGCGACGTGATGGATTTTCAAGGCAAGGAATAATTGGTTTTATTTAGTGTTTATGTGCTGATGATTGCCTTGCCGACGGTGTTGTGAATATAGCGCCACGATATTCTATTCTGGATTGGTTTTAGCCTTATTGTGTTTCAACAGCTCTCAGGTCATGGGCTTTACACAGCTGTCACACAAATGAAGGTTCGAGATTAATTAAGAAGAAAGGAGTTGCCAAAACAAAAAAAGTCCCGAAATTTTTTTTTGCTTTGGCCAGCAGTGATCTGATGCTGTAGCTTCAAAGAAAATGAAGAACGAGATATGCATCCAGATTATTCAAATGTGTTTTAACATAGAGAAAAAGAACTATTTTTCAAATCAGAATGCTTCTCACTGATACACATTTACCCAAAATAGTCCTAAACTCCTGCCTTTTTCTTGAATTTTGCGTTATTTTGCGCGGATTAAATATTGGACGGCGCAGACAATGTTTGAGGCTTCTCGTTATAATACTGTATTTGTTTTGATAGGGTATAATTACAAACCACTAGTTCATGGAGAAATGTTTGATTATTTTCGAAACGGCTCCCAAAAATACCAATGATGGAACAGCAGAGATCAGTGAATGACGCATATGTGTAGAACCTCAATATTTTCCCACTTCTAAATAAATCTTCAAAATAAAACGAGTGATTTATATTCAACGAAAATCTCATTTGTTTTTCATGCCGGTTGTGTTTTGGGAACAAGGCAAATATTTATTAAAAATGGAGTATGCAAGTAGAACAAAAATATACTTTTGTTTGGGTCGTTATTTTTTTTTCGAAAGACTTTTTCATAGCTATTTATGTTAAATAGTTGGTTTTATTCTTCAGCTGCTGAAAATTAGAACCTTGCTGTCAGTAGACTCGATGGATTCATGCCCTGAATTTTTGATATTATTCAACTGAAAAAACTGATACTGATTTTTCATACATCAACAGTTATTATTATTTACAATATTGCAATTTTCAATCATATTCACTACATCCTTCCCTTTCGCTACCCTTTCATTTCGTAAATTATAGTTTAGTGGGTAGTTGTAATACATGATTCTGCATGATCTTACCTAGGTAATGAAAGTGCAAAATGACTCATGATTCAATGCCTGAATAACGCCTTCGGTCCATCTTAAATACAAGGAAATACAGTGTCTTAACCGAATGCCTGTTTGGAATAAAAGAATAAAAAAAAAGAAAAAAAAAACTTAAATTTTCCACAAATTTGATTGTTGCCTCCCCAAATATTCAAAATAATGAAGCAGCTTGTACCCGGGTAGGCCCGAAGAAACTCATTCAGATATTTTGAAAATTGAGGGTAGCTTCTTCTTGGATAAATGATTTTTGATGCGTTTTCCACAGTATAATAATTTTTGCTACATAACTGAATATTCTAACTCTCACTCTAGAGATTAACGCAATATGATACTGACATTCCTAACCGTATAACGATATAAATACTCAGCCACCTTTGAGGCTCACACTTTAAAATGCGATTTGAATCTTTGATTTTCAATACTGTGGACCATATCCTACCATAATTAGAATCATTGATGCAAAATTTCCGAAAAGTGTGCTTAGGAACAATTAATAGCGGGGATGCGACTCTGATATACAAATGTAAAAATGGTAATTCAAAGAGTAGACATTTTCAGTGCCGTTCAATTTGGAATAACGCGACGATCGTCAATTGATTAAATTTGTTATTGACATTTCACTGAACGCGCACACTTACCAAAAGTAGAGCAATGGGACAGATTGCTAACATGTAAAGATTTTTTGTGGGAATTATCACATTGATTTGAATAAGCTCAAATAAATCCAAAAATGCCGAGAAAAGTAGCTCAAATTAGTATGTAAAACACTTCTCTAAATTTTTTGATTGGCTGTCCTCTTATTCGGTTCTATTTGATGCCCTGATGCTCTGCACAGCGGTTTTCAGCATCACATTTTGTATTCAATTCTACATGAACTGAATGAGTATCATAGTTCTTCATCGTAAATTGTGCCGTCTAACTTTAAATCACTGTTTATGGATGTTTCTGCATACATTTTTCCATATAAACTTCCAACGAGTTTAGCACTGCCCAAACGATGATCGATTTAGCTGAAATTTTGTCCAGAGCGCTCAGGGCATCTAATAAAAACGAATAAGAAGGCGACCCATAAAAAAAATCGAAAAAGTGTTTTTTGATCCACCTTAAGGTCACTCCTGACGGAATCCAAGTTCCAAAGTGCTCGCGTTTTCGGGGGCACACCACTCGATACGGAAGCAACACACAACTGTCATTTTTATTTTTTCACGCAGCAAAACTAAATCAACAAAAATGACAGTTGTGCGCTGCCTCCGTATGTATCGAGTGGTGTGCCCCCGAAAACGCGAGCACTTTGAAACTTAGATTCCGTCAGGAGTGACCTCAATGCCGAGATATGTGATTCCCCATTTATTAAACTGTACGTAAGGAAATGAGGATCTGGATAAGTTGAAATAAACCATTTGTTAAATAAGAAAATTATTTTGAGCTTTTTAGTGGAATGTCTTCACTTGTCATAAGACGAGTTTATACAATCCCATTGAATTCCACCAGTTAATTGTATCTTGACAGATACGTATTTCGAGTGGTGGGCATTTGAAAAACATTTTGCTTCCGTTATCCGGAATATCAGGATATTCGGAAGAACTTTTTTTTAAATTTCGGACAATCGTGTTCTTCTTGCGTTCGACAACAAAACATTAGATACATTTTTATGTTGAAAACTGAATAATGCAAAAAGTACACCAAACATGCAAGCATTACTTCACAGAGCCTCTGGTTGCTCTCATGCTAATTCCCAACAGTCCAACAGTGTTGATAATATCAACAACATTCGATAAGGCAGGGAAGGAACACACGATGTACGCATTGGTCAGCGGGATTTCCATAACAAACGTCATTTTCCGGCATTAAATTCTATCTTATCTACTTTTGTGCGTGCTTTCTGTGATTATGACTTACTACAGCCTAACAAAAGTAATTCAATCGTTGTTATATCGATACTTTGTGTATTTCAGTCCACTTTTTATTCTTAACAGATATCAGATAACAGATAACATTTGTGCAATTTGTACTTTCTCATTAGTTTGAGATTGATCAATATAGGGTAAATGTCCGATTTTGGACCCCTAGAGGAAGTGATCATCAATATTTGCTTATGTCTGTTGAATGACACTTTTGGTAAAAGCGGAAAATCGTCAAAATAACAAAAATTAAATTAAACTATTGAAGTAAAATGCAATCCTTAGCATGCTAATTATTAGAAGGCTTTTTCTTCGGCTTATGCATGATATGAAATGATATAAATTATTATGCAATTCAACTTCAATCACCATTCCTATCACTTTTGCCACTGTTTGAATCTACTTGCTAATTAGAAGCAAAATTTGTGGATGCACTACTAGTACCAGGGACCTATTCAGCGCTACTCGCATCGTAATAAATTATCACAATAAAATCCTTCTATTATTGTATTACTAATAGGGTAATTAATCTAATATAGGATGAACTAAGCACGCCATAACACTATTCAATCGTATGATATTTAGCGATTTATATCGAATTTTACGTCTGCAATTTGTTGTTTTGAGTTATGATATGTCAATGGATCGATCAACGTAGCAGGTTGCGGCATTAAATCGTCAGTTTTTGCGTGCAAGTGCACTACCGCAACCAAGGATGTTAACGATCATTCAGTAATTTGCGTTCGATCTTTTAGTAGTTTGTCAATAACACATTCCAGGAGCTGAATTTCAAAATATGTTGTATGGCGGACTTCTAGTGCAAAGGTTTTTTCTACAACTCTGCCTAATGCTTCGTTGTTTGAATTTCACTAGTAACGTAGTTATAGCTATAGTTTTAGTAACTTAGACTAAATGATAACAAAATTCCAATCATTTAGTTTAAGTTACTGCAACTAGCGCTCATACTCCGTTATTAGTTGAATTCTAATAACGAACCATTAGGCAAGGTTGTAGAAAAATCTTCGCACTAGAAGTCCACCATACAACATATTTTGAAATTCAGCTCCTGGAATGTGTTATTGACAAACTACTAAAATATCGAACGCAAAATACTGAATGATCGTTAACATCCTTGACCGCAACTATTGGTACACCCACAACCATCTGGCCGTTTACCCTATTATATACTACTACAATTGTATACGATTGTATAACATTTCGCCGAAAACTATTTCGTGGAATTCATTTTCGCAGTTGAACATTTCGCAGAATAACATTTGCGATTTGTAACTTTTAGCCGTACGACATTTGGCGGTTTGTACCTTTTCGCCGAATGACTTTTGGCGGAATGTACCATTTCGCGGAATGTACCATTTCGCGGAATATTAATAATAATAGCCTTTGTTCATTCAGCATTCCGACATTATTACCTGCGAGGTCTCTAAGCCAAGTTACCATTTTGTTTTGCATTCGTTTAACACGAGATTAACGAGACTATCCTTCAGCATAGGCTTGCTTTGCAGTCACGTATCTTCCCGCACGGCTAAGGAACGTCTCCCAGAATATTTAGAAGAATATTTAGAATTTCAAAATTTCAATTGCCCCTTATACTGCCCATGATCGCATATTTGTAACATTTGCATTTTGGTTGATTTTGTAAATCGTTTGTCAATCCTTCCCACAAACTCAATCATTTTCAGCTTACCACAGATAAGCAAGATAGTAAAGCCTATTTACCTGTTGTGGGATTTGATGCAGTAAATTAAGATTGTAATGGTCCTGCTGTTCCACTTGTTGGGTTGATCTTCTTGGCACCACGAGGACGAAGGATGGTGTGATAATCACTAGTCACATTTAAAGATCGGGTTAACACTTGGTCCGAAGACCAAAACTGAACCGATTTATTCTGGCTGGACGGACCTTATTTATAGGGCGATCCAGGCCTCAAGAATGCTTAGTTTACAAACTGTTAATATAGAACCTAATAGAAGGTTCCTGGAGTGACTTTTGCCAAGACCAGCATATGCTCGTCATTGTTCGCAACGATCGATTCGTAATTCGAGCCGAATCGAGCCGAGCTTTACATCGTTGCAATCGATTTGCGAACGTAAGCGATGCGATGGAAACGATCGCACGTTTTTCGCGGTTCTAGAATTGGCTCGTCTTTTGCATTACAAGATTCCTTAACGATTCACAGGCTTTTTACAAAATGAACAAAAATGCGAGTGTTACAAATATGCGATCATGGGCAGTATACCGGGCAGATACATCCATTTAAAGAAGACGTTACCCCTCCTTTCGCATTATACCGGGCAGACGCGTTCATCTAAAAAAGGCATTATCAACTCCTTTCGCCTTATACCGGGCAGATGCATCCGTTTAAAGAAGACGTTACCCATCCCTTCGCCTTATACCGGACAGACGCATTCTTTTAGAGAAGGCCTTATCAACTCCTTTCGCCTTATACCGAGCAGATGTATCCTGTCTTCGCCTTATACCGGGCAGATGCATTCTTTAAAAAAGGCATTATCAACTCCTTTCGCCTTATACCGGGCAGACGCGTTCATTTAAAGAAGGCATTACCAACTCCTTTCGCCTTATACCGGGTAGATGCATCCATTTAAAGAAGACATTATCAACTCCTTTCGCCTTATACCGGGCAGACGCATTCTTTTAAAGAAGGCATTACCAACTCCTTTCGCAGATGCATCCATTTAAAGAAGGCGTTACCCCTCCCTTCGCCTTATATCTATTTACTACTTTTAAAGAAGGCATTATCAACTCCTTTCGCCTTTTACCGGGCAGAAGTATCCATTTAAAGAAGGCGTTACCCTTCCCTTCGCCTTATACCAGGAAGACGTGTTCTTCGAAAGAAAACATTAGCATTTCCTTTCGCCTTATAACGGGCGGTAGATACGGTCGAGTCGAACCCGTACCCGATGGGTTCGGGTTTGAAAAATTACTACAATATCGGGTTCGGGTCGGGTACGGGTTTGAGAAATAAAATACTGCAAATTATTTTATTCAGTTTTGTCAATGGTGAGGCTAGCTTGTTGTTTGGGCTTACATTTTTTTTTATTTTAAGAGAACCAGAAAATATCTAGTTTGAATTTTTCTGGGAAAAATTGTGTGCGGGCTAAAATAATTAACTTATGTCGGGTTCGAATCGAAATTCTCGGGAAAAAAACTTGCCCGGATTTCATGTAATTAAGCAGAAATCGGTAATTATTTGAATGATAATTATTCAAACTGAATTCCGCCAAATGGCATTCTGTGGAATGACTTTCGGTGAAAAGATACATTCCGCGAAATGTCTTTCGAAAAAAAGGTGCATTCCGCGAAATGTGTTTCGGTGAAAAAATTCCGCCAAGTGGTTTTCGGCGAAATAGTATACAACCATTGTATACTCTACTACTAACCGTTTGATTTTATTGCTAAATTAAGCCACTAGTAATTATTGATAGCAGATTGACCTGGGATTCAAAAATGGGAGAAAAATTCTCGTTCTATTTGCCCAGTTTGCTAGATCTGAACTTTACGTCGAGACATCTGTCGATGATCCTTCTACATTCTGATACTTAATGACAATTTCGACTCAGAATAGGACTTTTTCAACGACATACATATCCCTTGTACACTTGCGTGAAAGGTCCCTACTACGTTGTTATGATATATGACAGGTTGACCACCAAATTTGTGAAGATGATCCTGGAGGTTCCACTTCCTTTTATCTATGGTTCGCGAATCCCTGACTCGCAACTTAATAATAATACATTTTCACCGTGTCAAATATATTCTCATACACTTTTTTATCTAGTCTTAGTCACTACTAAGTTATTCGCAAATGTGGCAAGCTACTGTTTATGTTTATCAAGAATGGTGTCAAAATTAACACATTCTATTAACAAAATTGAAGCAGTACAGATTGTTCTTGGGTCAAGGTTAAAGTTCTCTTACAATGAAATTGCTGAATGGTCTCCCAATTCACCAGATGTAAGCTTCTTGGATAATTGTGTGTAAATTGTATAGTCATACTTGCTGTCGTGAAAAAAAATGGGCATAAAGTGTCTACTTTTACCAAATTCAAAGCCGTAGTCCTACGTGCGTGCTGCTAACGATGGGTTTGAAAAATGTTCAAAGATGTTCAAAAAGGTTAAAAACAGTATGTGCGAAAGCGCAACAAATGCTTTGATTTATCCGTATTTTATTACCTTTTAATAAAAACAACTACCATTAAAATCCGACTAGCTGTTGTGAAATAATCGAAATACAAATGGAAGGGGGGAGGCTCCCATAAAAAAACTCGAATTTTACATAATGCGAGAACTAATCAAGCAAATAGAACCAAATTTGGCATGTGGAAATTTAAAAAGGCAAGAAATGTTTAGAGACCCTTCCCCTTCTGGTTTAGCAAAGTGCGTTAAGAAAAAGCTAGTATAGCTAATAAAATGATCATTCCAATTTAAGGAATTCACTGACACCCACAAGAAATTAATTAACAAACAAGTACAAACAAGTTACGCCTTATGAATCTTCGACTGATTATTCCACCAATAATGCTTCATATACGCAGTTGCCTAGCCGTGCACCCAAGATTTCTTGTGGCAAATTTCCATAAGGCGTTTGATTAAAATTCGACGGCGACGGTGAACAATAGACTCCACAAAAAAAAAATGCTGACGTTTGAGCGGGTCATAAAATGAACTTTTTTTTTCGAGTGAAGAAAAGTCCCGTTGAACCCCTGCACAGGTCTATCAGAACAAAAATGCAAATTTATATTAAAGATTGCTCAGTTTTCCCATCGAAGTAGGCTGGACACGAATCACAACTGAGTGTCTCGTCCATAGGAATCAAAGTAGTCGTGACAAATCAGTCACATGATGAGATCGACAGATGGTGTGCCCAGGGGACTCCCGCTTATTAGATAATATCAGATATTCAATTCTTAAATCAAACGTCAAAATAAAGCTTTGTTAGCTATCGAAAAATAGGTTGAGCAACTGCAAAGCAAGTTCAAATACTTATTTAAAAACTGCTTGAAAATACTGTTTGAAATTGTTTTCACCAACTAGTTTTCCAGAAATGAACATGGTAAAATATGTGAGCGAAAACTGAGGTCAGGTCAACCCTACACATTGCCACTTCATCTCGGGCTTATTGTGCAGTAAAGTCATTGACGAAAATAGGAAGTGGGCTAGCGGGGCTTAGCTCTCAACAGAAAAAAATAGCCCTCCCTAGGATTGGAAAACTTTATTGGCAGTTATATCAATTTTCAACACACAGGATTTTGAATTACTGAAAAAGTTTGAGGACAAAAAAATTATCTCCCACATTAATTCTGTCATAACGAAAAAAAAAACTAATAGACTGGATGTGTGCTTCCTTTGCCGTGCGGTAAGAAGCGCGGCTACAAAGCAAGACCATGCTGAGGGTGGCTGGGTTCGATTCCCGGTGCCGGACTAGGCAATTTTCGAATTGAAAATTTTCTTGACTTCCCTGGGCATAAAAGTATCATCGTGTTAGCCTCATGATATACCAATGCAGAAATGGTAACTTGGCTTAGAAACCTCGCAGTTAATAACTGTGGAAGTGCCTAATGAACACTAAGCTGCGAGGCGGTAATGTCCCAGTGGGGGATGATGTAGTGCCAATGAAGAAGAAGAAGATGTGTGCTGGGGCAACGGCGTTTGTTGCCATTTTGCCGAGCGGCGGCGGCGGCTTTTCCGAAATTTCTCGGGCAATTCTTCAAAATTTCCACGATCTACTCTTCAGATTTTCTTAGGAAAACTTTTCGAAATTATCTCACTATATTTCGAAATTTCCTCGGGAAATTCTATGGTATTTCTTAAATAAATCTTTTTTTGAATTTTTGAGAGCAACTCCTCGTTACTTCTAAGGGAAGTTCTCTCAAATTTTCTTATGAAATTCTTCGAAATTTCTTAAAAATTTTGCGGAATTCCGAGAAATTCTTTAACGTCTATTTGGAAAAAATCTCGCAATCAACTGGAAAAAATCTTCGGAAATTCCATAGAAACTTTTCTGAATTTTCTCGAGAAACTCTACTTAATTTCCTTTGAAAGTTGTTCCGAGCTCCTCTGGAAATTCTACGAAGTTTGTAGTAGTTGGAATTTGTTTTAGTAAGGAATTATTCCACTTGTTGGTAACTTTGAACGTTTTGAATTGTTCTTCTATGAATGTTTCACTTTGACCTTTGAATCGTGTTTGCAACAAAAGCGTACTTCTTATAACGTAAATGCACTACAAGCATCTGTGACGGTAGAATCATTTTTAAATCTCATTCGTCGGGTCTTCATGCGCAAGCAAACTCTGCTTTAATTCTTGCAACTATTTTCAGATAATTTTGAAGATTTCCATGAAAGCCACATGAAACCTAAATCTGAATAGAGAAGAACTTCTTCCCAAACAATGGCTATCAAAATATCAGAACATAGAGTCAAGTGCTTTAACCTGTCAGAAGCTCAACGGAAATGTAACAAAGATGGATGTTGATGTCGTTCAACAAATGTATTTCCACGTTTTGTTGAATCGATTAAAAGTTGCATCAAAAGTCAATTATAAAGGAGAGAAGCTTTGTAGCAACTCACAATACTGCATTAAGTAAGATTTTTGCTGCTGCTGGAGTTTGATTCCATGTTTAAAGTGCATTTAAAACTTCTATTGTTTATATAGTAACTAGTCGACCCGGCAGACGTTGTCCTGCATAGTAGGCGAAAATGTGCGTTTTCAACTGCCCATGCAAAGATTCCCATACAAAATCATGTTTTAGTTTTTCACGATTTACTCAACCTAATTCGTGAATTTCGCATGAGGAAATATCATATAAACCCGTCGGAAACTATAACGAATGTTTCTGCTGAAGAAATGAAAAACATCCATCCAGCCGTTTTCGAGTTATGCGGATACGAACACAGACCATTTCATTTTTATATACATATAAGATTTATATAGATTCTTCTCCATTTTTTCTGATTTTTTTCCTTGCTTCTCAGGAATTTTAAGCTGCTTCCAAATTCAAAATCTCGAACGTAAACAGAAACCCAAGAGTTTTGATGTTCCTTGATGAATTCGTTGATTAGATTTCCACAGAAGATCCATGAATTTCTTTAAAAAATTATTATCATGTTACTCAAATTTCAATTGAAATTCTTTTTGGAGGAATTTATTTAAAAAATCTGCCAAGAAAGGTTAGTGACGTCAGTTGTCTAGATGCATGTTCTGTGACTTAAAGCCCCGGTAAGGGGCTAACTTTTTATAATGCGGAAAATTCTCCACTGGTTAACATATATGTCCTTTCCGCTTTTTTAATGCCAGATGTGAAATGTTCAGTCTGAAACATTTTGATTCATATTACGAACATTTAAGATCATTTTTCATTTCAGACTGCAGATGAAATTAAAATGTATTAATAGATTAACCAGTTCCATAACTCATAACAATATTTTATTGATTGTACCTAACCATCATTATAATTTTATTCATCCACGCGTAGAAAAAACTGTATCGAATTCCAATTTTGAAATTCTTATTCTTATTCTTCATTATTAGACAATTATATTATCCTTGATCTCTTCTGCTGCGAATCGCAAGTCAGTCCCTTCTGTATATGGATTCCATATACCGATGAGACAGACTTGCGAATCACGGCAGTGTACGCCTGCCAAGAAAAGACCTCACTCAAATTGCATTGCTTTTCGAAAAATGCTTTGGTTTTTTTTTCAGTTTGTTTATTTATATGGCTCAGTTGCTCTTTAAAAACTCTACGGAGCCAAGGGCAAATAATTATAATATAAAATACAATTAATAATACGATCTTCGGACACACTTCTTTTTCGGGTGTGTTACAGAAGCGGAACTTGATCCGGAGCCCGAACCGGAAAGTTGAGCCCGTCGCTGAGTCGCCGGTGGATGATACATTGCTTCCTTTATTGCAATAGCCACATCCTCCAGTGTCATGTCATCTTTTTTCCGACGAACCTTTTTCTCCGAATGTAGGTTATCATGAACTACTGACTGCTTCTGGTTTCCTGTTTTCGGATTTTTTCAGGAACTGCGATGAAGTCCTCATCCTATGGTTCCGATGATATCCGCTCTCCTTCGTTTCCAGATACAACGCTAGCATATGTAGTACACTGCGCTTGCTTTTCGGACTTCTTCCGCGCTTGAGGACAGGAGTCTCTCCGATGAGCAACTGCTTGACACAGAAAGCAAGTACCCTTAAGTCCGTCGTAAAAAAAATCTTCCCTTGATTCCCGCCACATCTATCGACGGAGGAATACTTTTTCCTACCTCCATTTGTACACCTCGAACAAAAGATATTTTAGTTACTAGATAAAGATTGTCGCTTCGGTTCCCTTTGTTCTCCTGTCCGGAACATGTTGGGTACCAAGCTGTCAAATCGTATGGATTTTCCTTCTTTGACATTTAGCTCCCCTATCCTGGCCAGCAAAAGATGTTCCGGACAGCGACGACAGCGACAATCTTTATCTAGTAACTAAAATATCTTTTCCTCGAACTCCAGTGAAGAGATGTTCTAATCCCAATTCCGCGGGAAATTTTTCTCGTATAACTTGATCAACTTTTCCAAACTGTCCGAGCACACGCAATAAACTTTCTTCGCTTACCTCCGGTAGCAGATCAAACACACGGACGTAACGCACATTGGAGCCAGCGATTTTCATTCGCACTTCAACCGACGTCCCACATGTGTAAACAAACTTCTCCGGCACTGTGTTTCTCTTAATCGATTCTTCCATTACATCGCGGGTGACAAATTTAATGTACATTGAACGGTCATATGCCGTTTTTTAAGCTGTGTCCATCATCAATAAATCAATAAAGCTGCTTTAAAAAAGTGGCAATTTCAGCCCAAGATGGTCCAAGACTGCCTACTGGAAAACCATTTCGTTGATCTACTGCTTTCTCTGCGATAGAAAAGCACCACCGGCGATCTAAAATAATGCGAACGACCGATAAACAACGAGAAACAAAAGCGCGTGATTGCTTGCTACTGATGGCAACGGAATCAACACGGCTGCACAGAGCACGACTATTCCGTCTGTACCTGACGACGACAGCGACTCAACTCAAAAATGCTTTGGTTATAGAGCTTTGCGTCAATATATTGATCTTGATTCTACGTTCTTCTTAAAAATGGTAAATTTAATGTTTTTTCAAAGCGATTTTTGTAATTTTCTTAAATCGAAATCTTCAATCGACAGTCTCACAAAGCAGGAGTCCACTCGATTCATTTACAATTACAAAAAATCACATGACAAATAAAGTTCCGGGAAATGGACTGTCTAGTTTACACTAATCTCCATCTATTATTTCTGAAGGACATTCAAAAGTTATACTTATTCAATGTCTTCAATGATACAATCTTCCAAAAGGTCCAGATCTAGTTCCAAATAGTTCTTTTATATTTTCTGCTGAATAAAACATCCAACAAGAACAGTCTATCCATGAAACTCGTCAAATTTTCAAATCCAAGAGTATAGAAGTTCCTCGAATTTCTACAAAAAAGTTGCCACATATTTCGCAAATTTGAATATCTGCTAGGAGTGATTTACTTGAAAATTCAGCCAATATATTTTCTGGGCTTCGTGGATGCGTAGTTAGATGCGGCAATCATCTAGACGCATGTGCAGTAGAGTACGAGTTCGTATAATTTTCTACTCATTGAGATCTTGTGGAATACTCCCGCTTAGACCTTATTTTTCTTCTTTTGCAAGGGAGCTATTTCGAATAATGTTTGGGAATCGCATCAGATGAACACTTTCGAGGTGTTCGATCTCCTCTGTGATAAATACACTTCATGAATATAGAAACATTTGAACAGTTGGAAAATCTTAGTTTTAACACGATTTCGTATTTATGTTCGTGGGCTTCAATTAGCCACCTAACAAAAATCACATGGTTATTAAAATGTTGTAAACATTTAGGATGAATGCCAAATTAAAGAAATGTTAATTGTGTAAGAACAGAATTCGGCTATGATATATGTTTATTGGAAACTTCGTATTTTCATTGATGTTATTGAGAAATGGTCTGGAAAATCAGGGAGAATTATTCTCATATTTAAATCGACAACCCTGGAGAAATCTTTTCAGAAATCCAAATTTGTCGAAGAATAGCCAATAGTCGATCAAGCAGAATGGGCCAATTAATCACTAGTCCTCATATTAAAAACAATGTGAATGATAAATTAAATGCATTTTGGTCTATCCAGGGTATAATATTAAACGATATCTGACTGAACTGTGGAATGCTAAGAATGCATATGTCCTTCCCTAACTGGTTTGTAAGCCCTTTACAGCTGGTGAGTACATTTCCTAGGCATCTGCTTCCTCATCCAGCCCCCAAAACGGCGCTCTCGCCGTTCATTTCCCACTATTCCGAACCGATATAGATCCCAGATCACACACAGACACAAACCGTTAATCGATTCCATTCCATTCCCATTCTCGGTCCCATTGATCCCGTTGATTGGTAGGATTGTCACACCCGAAATTGGACCCCGGTCCTCAGGTGTGCTGCCGCGCCCGTTTGGCTGACTGTCTGCTGCGCTTCTACCACGGCAACGGTGTTGTTATTCGACATCTTGTTTGACATCTGATTGAGTTATCTCTCGTCTGCTGAAACCTGGTGGCAGGCACCCGGCTTGCGGATTAAGAGCAAGAAAAAAAATCCGGAACCCCGAGTCCGGAACGAACTCGAATCGGTAGTGCAGATATAGGAATTGGCTTCCTCGTTGCTTGATGCCTATATACGACTCGATCTCGCGCGCCGCAATGAGACTAAACAAACAGAATTTCCGAGGAGATTAAGAGATCTCAATCCAGTCGTCGGTCGGTGGTGGAAAAGGTGCCTGGCTGGTGTGCTGGGTGGATGAAATTTCAAACCTCTTCAAGAGGTCGCTGTACCCTTTTTGCATTGCTTTTCTTTCTCAGATTTTCTCGTCGTTCACCGTCAGGCATCCTGGAACCGTCGTCGTTGTCGTTGCGCGCGTATTTGCTTTGCTTTCTCGGGTCCCTTCCTTTCGGGTGGTGATAAACGTCGTATTAGTTACAGTTTGGTGCATTTTTTCTGGTTTTAAACTTAATACATCTCGGTTTCATTTGCCTTCGCCCTTTGGGCACCCCTTTTGTTTGACTTCGGACAATTAGAATAAAATTAGTTTATTCAATCATGGGCACACGATTTGAATGGATTTGCTTACTGCCGGTACCCGAAGTGTAAGGAAATTTAAACGCAAATTGATCGGCTTAGGTTTCAGCAATGACGACGAGAGGCACGGGTTGTTTGTTGTCACTCGATGTTTGTACACAACCACTTGAGCCGGAGATTGTGATTGAAAGCGATACGCAGATTTCAGCAGTGGATTAATCGATTGACTCCGAGCCAACAAGTGGCTCGGGTTACGTCACTCTAACTGGAGAATGGAAACAATTTGGTGGGGGACACTCCGGTCTAGGCGGTTCATCCTCATGCTCGTAGAGTGCCAACAGAGACAGTGATTGTTCTGGGCTAATGGAATGCGTCGTAATCGCGGGCGTCATCTTATTAATTTGTGTGCCATAAAATAATTTCAAGATGCCTAACGATGTGTGTTTGGAGTGATGTTTCGATCTGGTCGAGGTCTGTCAAGTGGTGTTTACACAACCAGCTGTAATTGAGTTGAGTTGTTCGTAAAATCGTCTCCGAGACCGTGCGACGTTTCGATATCAGTTAAAGAGACGATGATGCAGCACTTGGTGACTTAACGGGGGAAACGAATTGAATGGTTTGGTTTTAGGGACAGACATTTGTAAATGGAAAATTGTGTCGAAGAAAAGCTGAGCCGGCGTGGTATCTCACTAAGCAATGGAATTCATTATGACAAATAATCATTATAGCTGAAATTTCTCTGACTATCATTTGTCTCACTGATGTTGATATGGAACTAATTGGTAGCCTATGTTGTGTATCATTTTTAAACTCTGTGGCTTCGCCTTCAATTTCAAAGTTTTTAAATGAATATGAAATAATATAGGCAAGGAAATCTATTGGGAAATGAGTCACGGATTCCAGAAACTTTAATTTACAGTTCAATTTAGTCATGGATTAAAATTAAATGCGAATGAATGTCCTTCAGCCTTACAAATTATTTCTACATGTGAAGTAAAATTCTCCATTCACAATTTCACACCGATTTACCGACCGCAAAAGAAATGATCAGATAAGACAATCATTTCCGTACCTTAAAAGTCCATTCATACTACGAACCGCAATCAAATGGAACAAGGATGATCAGACGTTCCCATTCATCAGGTTCTCGCGTAACCCGAGACGGTGTTCTCATCCCGCTTGCAATCGGAGATACATAGCCCAAGAGACAAAACTCATCTGGCGTGTAAATGTGGAACCAACGAGAAAACAAATCGGAAGTTGTCCGATCTGATGGTTGTTGTTCCTCCAATTGTTTCTCCCGGAGATGATCTCCGCTCGTCCTCGAGATCACTTATCTCGTTGCTTCTGCAGGTTTTCATTGAGAATCGGGGAATAAAATAAGATCGAGCGCCGTCCCGTTGCGCGCCGGGGACCTACGCTCGGAGGAAACAGATTGTTGGAATTGCGATGAGTTGCAGCATTCGCTTTTGTGTTCCACATTGGCGGTGCAGGAGTAGGGAAAAGGTACATCTCTTGAAGATGTTTTATTTATTTAACAGGTAGAACACTAAAACGCTTGGCAAACAACGGAGGAAAAAGGAAATGATGCGGCTCGTTGATATTAAATGATAAACCACACCACCGCACCGGGCCTAATGTGTTGGGAAGGAATCTTCCTTTTTTCGGAACGATTTTTTCTGCTTATGACTGGCTTTATATCTCAAACAATGAAAACAAACAAATGCCGGGAAATAGGGCAATTGGCGTGATGTTGTTAAAATGTGCGAGTTTGGTACTCTGTTTGTCTATTTTTATTGCACCTGATGTCTGGTTTAGGATCGGCGATGATCTGTTTGCTGGATGGTTATGTTGGTTCAGGATTTGTTTTGTACTTGCCGATGTTTCTGCAACAGCTTCATCGATGGTGGTCTATTTGGTTTGTTGAAAGTTTCATCAATTCTCTGACCATGAAATTTATTTAGCAGCTCTGAAGGTTTGCGCCGCCGTTGACAGTTTTTGGCACATTACTACCGCAGACATTTTTACAGTGGCGTCCCTGTTCAAAATTTGGTAATCCGGTGACAAATTTCTCGTACATTTTCTAAACAATTTCACCTGGAAATTCCCGAAATACCTCCCGTGAAAACTCCGAAGTATTTTCCGTGGAACAATTCCAAACATTTTTTTTTCCATCCTCGAGAAGTTCTTCGCAATTTCCTCTAGAAATTCTTAGGATTTTCTTCGGAAAATTCTTCAGAACTTCATCGAGAATTTCTTCGAAAATTCCTCGGGAAATTCCGAAGAGTTTCCCGAGGAATCCCGAATAATTTCCCAAGGAAATTCCTCGAATTTCCCGAAGAATCTACGAAGAATTTCCCGAGGGAATGCCGAATAATTTTCCGAGGAAATTCCGAAGAATTTCCCGAGGAAATTCCGAAGAATTTCCCGAGGAAATTCCGAAGAATTTCCCGAGGAAATTCCGAAGAATTTCCCGAGGAAATTCCGAAGAATTCCCCGAGGAAATTCCGAAGAATTTCCCGAGAAATTCCGAAGAATTTCCCGAGGAAATTCCGAAGAATTTCCCGAGGAAATTCCAAGAATTTCGAGGAAATTCGAAGAATTTCGAGGAAATTCCGAAGAATTTCGAGGAAATTCGAAGAATTTAGTGAGGAAATTCCGAACAATTTCCGAGGAAATTCGAACAATTTCGAGGAAATTCGAAGAATTTCCGAGGAAATTCGAAGAATTTCCGAGGAAATTCGAAGAATTTCCCGAGGAAATTCGAAGAATTTCCGAGGAAATTTCGAAGAATTTTCGAGGAAATTCGAAGAATTTCGAAATTCGAAGAATTTCCTCGAGGAAATTCGAAAATTTCGAGGAAATTCTGAAGAATTTCGAGGAAATTCCAAGAATTTCGAGGAAATTCGAAGAATTTTCGAGGAAATTCGAAGAATTTCGAAGAAATTCGAAGAATTTCGAGGAAATTCGAAGAATTTCGAGGAAATTCGAAGAATTTCGATGAAATTCCGAAGAATTTCCCGATGAAATTCCGAAGAATTTCCCGATGAAATTCCGAAGAATTTCCCGAGGAAATTCCTAAAAATTTTCCGTGGAAATTTCGGAAAATTTCCCGTGGAAATTTCGGAAAATTTCCCGAGGAAATTCCGAAGAATTTCCGAGGAAATTCGAAGAATTTCCTGAGGAAATTCCGAAGAATTTCCGAGGAAATTCGAAGAATTTCCCCAGGAAATTCGAAGAATTTCCTGAGGAAATTCGAAGAATTTCGAGGAAATTCGAAGAATTTCGAGGAAATTCCGAAGAATTTCGAGGAAATTCGAAGAATTTCGAGGAAATTCGAAGAATTTCCTGAGGAAATTCGAAGAATTTCGAGGAAATTCCGAAGAATTTGAGGAAATTCCGAAGAATTTCCTGAGGAAATTCGAAGAATTTCCCGAGGAAATTCGAAGAATTTCGAGGAAATTCGAAGAATTTCCTGAGGAAATTCCGAAGAATTTCGAGGAATTCGAAGAATTTCGAGGAAATTCGAAGAATTTCCCGAGGAAATTCGAAGAATTTCGGGGAAATTCGAAGGGAATTTCGGGGAAATTCCGAAGGGAATTTCGGGGAAATTCCGAAGGGAATTTCGAGGAAATTCCGAAGGGAATTTCGAGGAAATTCCGAAGGGAATTTCGAGGAAATTCCGAAGGGAATTTCGAGGAAATTCCGAAGGGAATTTCGGGGAAATTCCGAAGAATTTCGGGGAAATTCCGAAGAATTTCGCGAGGAAATTCGAAGAATTTCATGAGGAAATTCCGAAGAATTTCGCGAGGAAATTCGAAGAATTTCCCGAAGAATTTCGAAGAAATTCGAAGAATTTCCGAAATTCCGAAGAATTTCCTGAGGAAATTCGAAGAATTTCGAGGAAATTCCGAAGAATTTCGAGGAAATTCCGAAGAATTTCGAGGAAATTCGAAGAATTTCCCTGAGGAAATTCGAAGAATTTTCCGAGGAAATTCCGAAGAATTTCGAGGAAATTCGAAGAATTTCGAGGAAATTCGAAGAATTTCGAGAAATTCGAAGAATTTCGAGGAAATTCCGAAGAATTTCGAGGAAATTCGAAGAATTTCGAGGAAATTCGAAGAATTTCGAGGAAATTCGAAGAATTTCGAGGAAATTCGAAGAATTTCGAGGAAATTCGAAGAATTTCCCGAAATTCGAAGAATTTCGAGGAAATTCGAAGAATTTCGAAATTCGAAGAATTTCGAGGAAATTCGAAGAATTTCGAGGAAATTCGAAGAATTTCGAGGAAATTCGAAGAATTTCCTCGAGGAATTCGAAGAATTTCCTGAGGAAATTCGAAAGAATTTCGAGGAAATTCGAAGAATTTCGAGGAAATTCGAAGAATTTCGAGGAAATTCGAAGAATTTCGAAGAAATTCGAAGAATTTCCGAGGAAATTCGAAAATTTCTCGAAGAAATTCGAAGAATTTCGAAATTCAAAAAATCCTGAGGAAATTCTAAAATTTCCCGAGGAAATTCAAAAAATTGCCTGAGGAAATTCGAAGAATTTCGAGGAAATTCAAAGAATTTCCCAAGGAAATTCCAAAGAATTTCCCAAGGAAATTCCAAAGAATTTCCCAAGGAAATTCCAAAGAATTTCCCAAGGAAATTCCAAAGAATTTCCCAAGGAAATTCCAAAGAATTTTCAAGGAAATTCCAAAGATTTTCCCGAGAAAATTCCAAAGGATTTTCCTGAGGAAATTCCAAAGAGTTTCCCGAAGAAATTCCAAAGAATTTCCCAAGGAAATTACGAAGAATTTCCCGAGGAAATTCCGAGAAATTTCCTGAGGAAATTCCGAAAAATTTCACGAGGAAATTCCAAAAAATTTCCCTAGGAAATTCCTAAGAATTTCCCGAGGAAATTCCTAAGAATTTCAAGAGGAAATTCCTAAGAGTTTCCCGACGAAATTCCTAAGAAAATTCCTAAGAATTTCCCGAGGAAATTCCTAAGAATTTCAAGAGGAAATTCCTAAGAGTTTCCCGAGGAAATTCCCAATTCAATTCCGAAGAATTTCCTTAGGAAATTCCGAAGAATTTCCCGAGGAAATTCCGAAGAATTTCCCGAGGAAATTCCGAAGAATTTCCCGAGGAAATTCCGGAGAATTTCGAGGAATTCCAAGAATTTCGAGGAAATTCCGAAGAATTTCGAGGAAATTCCGAAGAATTTCGAGGAAATTCGAAGAATTTCCGAGGAAATTCCGAAGAATTTCGAGGAAATTCGAAGAATTTCCTGAGGAAATTCCGAAGAATTTCCGAGGAAATTCGAAGAATTTCGAGGAAATTCGAAGAATTTCGAGGAAATTCGGAGAATTTCGAGGAAATTCGGAGAATTTCGAGGAAATTCCGAATTTCGAGGAAATTCAGAATTTCGAGGAAATTCCGAAGAATTTCGAGGAAATTCGAAGAATTTCGAGAAATTCAAGAATTTCGAAATTCGAAGAATTTCGAGGAAATTTCGAAGAATTTCGAGGAAATTCGAAGAATTTCGAGGAAATTCGAAGAATTTCCTGAGGAAATTCAAGAATTTCCTGAGGAAATTCAAGAATTTCCTGAGGAAATTCGAAGAATTTCCCGAGGAAATTCCAAGAATTTCCGAGGAAATTCCGAAGAATTTCCCGAGGAAATTCGAAGAATTTCGAAATTCGAAGAATTTCGAGGAAATTCGAAGAATTTCCGAGGAAATTCGAAAAGTTTCGAGGAAATTCCGAAGAATTTTCGAGAAATTCGAAGAATTTCGAGGAAATTCGAAGAATTTCGAGGAAATTCGAAGAATTTCCCGAGGAAATTCGAAGAATTTCCTTGAGGAAATTCCGAAGAACTTCCCGAGGAAATTCCGAACAATTTCCCGAGGAAATTCCGAAGAATTTCCTAAGGAAATTCCGAAGAATTTCCCAAGGAAATTCCGAAGAATTTCCCGAGGAAATTCCGAAGAATTTCCCAAGGAAATTCTGAAGAATTTCCCGAGGAAATTCCGAAGAATTTCCCGAGGAAAACGTGAAAAATATGTCGTGAAAATTATGAAGGATTTGCTGTGGAAATGTCATTGTTTTTCAAGTCCGTGGAAATTCAGAAAACTTAGTTGGTGATGCTAAATAAAAATCCATGGAGTTTTCATAAAATTTTCGTGGACATTTTCTTGGAAATTCCGAAGAAATTTCAAACCTTTTCTTGTTGAAATTGCGAAAAATAATGAATTTAAAGAATTTTTTCATTTGTTTTTTTTTTCTGATGTTATTTGCTTCGCATGTTATCTTTTTTAAATGTGAAGTCTTTGCCGCCACGATTGTGACCCATTTTTGTTGACATTTCGTCTTTCGTTCTGCAGAATTCTCATTCAAATGCATATCTAACCCTTGCACGTTTCCATCTCTATCTCGCCAACAGGCAGCAGCGGAGACGAGTCGGACTCGTCGCGTGGAGTCCAATCGAACCTAGAAGTGCCTCCGGGACTGCAGGTGATCCCTCTGAACCACCTGGTCATTCACAACGGCAACGGCACGACCAGTGGTGCAACGGTGAATGAGCTGGCGCAGAACGAACGGTTGAAGGTAAGTGGTGCCGCTCCGAGCTCTTCGATCAAATCGATAACCACCATTTCGGCTTTCGGTTCCAGCAACTGCAGAGCGCAGAGTTCCTGCTGCAGATGGCCCGACTTCAGCGACCACCCCCGCCGGATCTGGACATCCGCAACGGTTCGGTGGTGGCCTGCAAGCACATCCCCAAGGGAACCCAGTACGGACCGTTCATGGGGAAGTTTTTCCGGGACTCGTTGAACCGACGGGAGGTAAGAAGATCAAACGCACTGCTATAGAAATTCGTTTCATGCGACCGTTCTTCAATGTTTCAAGCGATGAAGCTGGTGGGAGGGTGTGATGTTTTGATTTGGGTCCCTCCTCATGGCAATGTACCTACGACGATGTACGAGGGACGAAAAGGACGAGAATATTAAATCCGAAATTACGCCACCACCTCGCTGCTTACTACCAAAAGTGCTTAGTTACGACGACGGCTCCCCTTCCCATCGCCGCGTCGCATTCCTTGCGTAAAGGCTTTTGTTCTTATGTGGGCCCAGGGTGCGCTCTGCGTTTCGGATCGTTGCGAGTTTACTCTCGTAGTACGGGACGATGGCGAATTTCTGTGCTGTAGGGCGGTAGGCAGTGCTAAACATCGTCCAAGACAGATGATTCCGATGATGACGATGGCGTCGTCGTCGTTTTATTGGAGAGGCTAAAAGCTGATGTAGTCATTATAATTTTATGAATGAGATGATAATCGAAAAGGACGGTGGGGGACAACCGAACGGGCGGAAGAAAAGGACGGTGGGGTCGCCTAGGAAATTGGACCGATGTCGACGGAGGAAGGATGAATGTTGAACAATTATTTTTACGGTGTTGATGTGGCGAAATCTCAGATAAACGAATATGTTGGGGTTCGGATCGGGATTTGATGTGAGGTTGGCTTTCAACGCCAATTTAGGAGATTACGGAATGATTAAGGAGTATAACAGAGTGTAATCCCATGATTATAGATAAGTGGAAATTGGTTAACTTTTGATGCTGCAATAAGAGCTAGAAAACGGCGCAGGTCCCAGATTTATTCTCCTATTTGCTATTATCTTGGAAACATAACACTACACTACACCATTTCTGAACCCCTTGTCAAAATCGTATTATCACTACTTATCAATTTGAATCACCGAAGCGTGAGAGTTGCGAGTGTGTCGAAAATTGCTTCCACCGATTGGCACCCATTGCAAGTCCCACCCACCCCCGGGCGCGCCGTATCTCGTTCAATTCATCTTTCTGGGGCTGTTGCAATCTACCGCAGAAAACAACTGTTCCGAATGGATTTCGGTGCTAATCGAGCGTGCGATATGAAGGCCGCCGCTGCTGGCTGGCTGGCTGACTGACGACGGAGGAAAATACGAAAGAATCCGGGCAGATAAGCTCTCCGTTCCAAAGTACCGCAGTCGTGTGCGATTACACAGATTGATAAACGATGTTTTCTCGTGACCGTTTCTAGTTATGGGTGTAAACCTGCACTTGATGCGAAATAATTGCGGAAAGTCAACAATGGAGAGAGAGGGGGGGGGGACTGATTGATATCGAAGTTGTCAGCCAAGTCATTCCAGAACCATGTTGAACAGCTTGAAATGGTTGATAGCAGCATTTAATTGGTTTGCGAAGCAAACTCTGCGTTACTTAAAGTGATTTTTGAATTTCAGTAATAAAAGATGACGGGGCAATTAGAATATTTTCGAGGATTGATCCACCCCCGCTACTTCTCGGATACCTTGCGTCATCAGGCAGTTGGGTCATAAATCATGCTCGGTGCGCCGCTTGACCCAGCAGTCAGATGCACGCTCGCACACTTGACCCCTCAGCCCGAAGCTGTTATTGAATAGTCATCATTGTCGTTGTCAAAATTCGTGCCACCGAAGCATGAACTGTGCAATATTGTCATAAAATTTTGGCCGCTTTTCCTGTAGCCGGCGAAGTAAGAGGACGAATACGAATAATAATTGCCGAAGGAGGGAGGAAGAATCATTTTATTACTGAATTACTGACACGAGGGGATACTTTGTTACAGCTGCATAAAGTGAAACTAAGAGACATTTGCTACCGTTGCCCAGTGGTGATTGTTATTGCCATTGTAAATCTGGTTTTAGGGGCCTCTTCTGCAGTAAATATCTGAAGCAATGGTTAAGTGAGATTTTTATGATTTTAAGATAGAAAAAACAACGTCCTTAGAATTGAGATTAGTATGGTCAGAAGGCACTTGTCATAAGATGAGTTTATACAATCCCATTGAATTCCACCACTTAATTGTATCTTGACAGATACGTATTTCGACCTCAACAGTAAGGCCGTCTTCAGTGTCTCGTACTTGACTCGACTCAGAAGGGTTATTTCACGGTCAGAAGGGGTATTTCACTGAGCTGATCGACAGGTACGCAGGCTTCGTTCTATAACCATCATCAATAATGGCTCAACTATTCCACCCTTTTCATTCCTTTACTTTAATAAGTTCATATAAGCGTATTTAAAGTTAGCACCTCAATTCGCTTTACAACAATTTCAGTGCTTCAACTATCCAAAGCATGTAACCCATACGTAGCACTTTTTTCATATGTAGTTCTAATCCATAGGTACCAAGCGGGAAAAATCAATGGTTGCATTAAAAATTCGAGTGAAAGTTGAAGATCTAGGGTTTGAACAATATTTTATAATTCGGGTCACTTTGCAATATGTGCGTTCATCAAATTTTGAAAAGTGAGCTCTAAGCAAATCAAGTACATCCTACGCTAAACACGCTATGAATCCGACAAAATAAGTTTCAAAGAAAGACGTTTGCATTCCACAGATTCAATAAAACAATGTTGATTAAATCGTGTACATCCAGGCTCAAATACCTCCACAAGATCGTCTCAGAAGCAGTGACGGGAAATGTCATATCGATGTCATGGGACTAATTTGTTAATAACTTTTTTCACAAGTAATTTACAATCGTATGTTTTATATAAACATAAAGCACTCAAAGGATACTTAAACTTTTTCTAATAGGTCATTGCTCTAAAACTGAAAATGGCGGCGTGAGAGCCGAATTAGTGTCAAATGACATTAATGTCATGACATTCCGTGACATTTTTTTAAATTCGTTATCATGCCTCACACTGTATATTTAGAACAATGACCTGTTTGGCAAAGTTGTAGGATCCTTTAAGCATTACATGTTAATAAAAAATCCGAGTTGTAAAAGACTTTTGAAAAAAGTTATTAGCAAATTAGTAATAGCAACCCCATGACATTTTTTTGACATTTCCCATCACTGCTCAGAAGCCTCCTTTCAAGAGGCTTGGTAGCCTCCTTTCAATAGGCTTGGTAGCCTCCTTTCAAGAGGCTTGGTAGCCTCCTTTCAAGAGGCTTGGTAGCCTCCTTTCAAGAGGCTTGGTAGCCTCCTTTCAAGAGGCTTGGTAGCCTCCTTTCAAGAGGCTTGGTAGCCTCCTTTCAAGAGGCTTGGTAGCCTCCTTTCAAGAGGCTTGGTAGCCTCCTTTCAAGAGGCTCGGTAGCCTCCTTTCAAGAGGCTCGGTAGCCTCCTTTCAAGAGGCTTGGTAGCCTCCTTTCAAGAGGCTTGGTAGCCTCCTTTCAAGAGGCTTGGTAGCCTCCTTTCAAGAGGCTTGGTAGCCTCCTTTCAAGAGGCTTGGTAGCCTCTTTTCAAGAGGCTTGGTAGCCTCCTTTCAAGAGGCTTGGTAGCCTCCTTTCAAGAGGCTTGGTAGCCTCCTTTCAAGAGGCTTGGTGGCCTCCTTTCAAGAGGCTTGGTGGCCTCCTTTCAAGAGGCTTGGTGGCCTCCTTTCAAGAGGCTTGGTGGCCTCCTTTCAAGAGGCTTGGTGGCCTCCTTTCAAGAGGCTTGGTGGCCTCCTTTCAAGAGGCTTGGTAGCCTTCTTCCAAAAGGCTTTGTAGCCTCCTTTCAAGAGGCTCAAAAGCCTCCTTTCAAGAGGCTCGGAAGTCTCCTTCCAAGAGGCTTGGTGGCCTCCTTTCAAGAGGCCTGGTGGCCTCCTTTCAAGAGGCTTGGTAGCCTCCTTTCAAGAGGCTTGGTAGCCTCCTTTCAAGAGCAGTGGCCTCCTTTCAAGAGGCTTGGTAGCCTCCTTTCAAGAGGCTTGGTAGCCTCCTTTCAAGAGGCTTGGTAGCCTCCTTTCAAGAGGCTTGGTAGCCTCCTTTCAAGAGGCTAGGTAGCCTCCCTTCAAGAGGCTTGGGCCTCCTTTCAAGAGGCTCAGTGGCCTCCTTTCAAGAGGCTTGGTAGCCTCCTTTCAAGAGGCTTGGTAGCCTCCTTTCAAGAGGCTTGGTAGCCTTCTTTCGAAAGACTTGGTAGCCTCCTTTTAAGAGTCTTGGTAGGCTCCTTTCAAGAGTATTGGTGGCCTCCTTTCAAGAGACTTGGTAGCCTCCTTTTAAAAGCCTTGACAGCCTCCTTTCAAGGGGCTTGGTAGCCTTTTCAAGAGACTTAGCCTCCTCTCAAGAGGCTTGGTAGCCTCCTTTCAAGAGGCTTGGTAGCCTCCTTTCAAGAGGCTTGGTAGCCTCCTTTCAAGAGGCTTGGTAGCCTCCTTTCAAGAGGCTTGGTAGCCTCCTTTCAAGAGGCTTGGTAGCCTCCTTTCAAGAGGCTTGGTAGCCTCCTTTCAAGAGGCTTGGTAGCCTCCTTTCAAGAGGCTCGGTAGCCTCCTTTCAAGAGGCTTGGTAGCCTCCTTTCAAGAGGCTTGGTAGCCTCCTTTCAAGAGGCTTGGTAGCCTCCTTTCAAGAGGCTTGGTAGCCTCCTTTCAAGAGGCTTGGTAGCCTCCTTTCAAGAGGCTTGGTAGCCTCCTTTCAAGAGGCTCGGAAGCCTCCTTTCAAGAGGCTCAGGCCTCCTTTCAAGAGGCTCCAGAAGCCTCCTTTCAAGAGGCTCAGAGCCTCCTTTCAAGAGGCTCAGAAGCCTCCTTTCAAGAGGCTCAGAGCCTCCTTTCAAGAGGCTCAGAGCCTCCTTTCAAGAGGCCTCAGAAGCCTCCTTTCAAGAGGCCTCAGAAGCCTCCTTTCAAGAGGCCTCAGGCCTCCTTTCAAGAGGCTCAGAAGCCTCCTTTCAAGAGGCTCAGAAGCCTCCTTTCAAGAGCTCAGGCCTCCTTTCAAGAGGCCTCAGAGCCTCCTTTCAAGAGGCTCAGGCCTCCTTTCAAGAGGCTCAGCCCTCCTTTCAAGAGGCTCAGAGCCTCCTTTCAAGAGGCTCAGCCCTCCTTTCAAGAGGCTCAAGCCTCCTTTCAAGAGGCTCAGGAAGCCTCCTTTCAAGAGGCTCAGAAGCCTCCTTTCAAGAGGCTCAGAAGCCTCCTTTCAAGAGGCTCAGAAGCCTCCTTTCAAGAGGCTCAGAAGCCTCCTTTCAAGAGGCTCAGAAGCCTCCTTTCAAGAGGCTCAGGCCTCCTTTCAAGAGGCTCAGAAGCCTCCTTTCAAGAGCTCAGGAAGCCTCCCTTTCAAGAGGCTCAGAAGCCTCCTTTCAAGAGCTCAGAAGCCTCCTTTCAAGAGGCTCAGAAGCCTCCTTTCAAGAGCTCAGAGCCTCCTTTCAAGAGGCCTCAGAGCCTCCTTTCAAGAGGCTCCGGAAGCCTCCTTTCAAGAGGCTCAGAAGCCTCCTTTCAAGAGGCTCAGCCTCCTTTCAAGAGGCTCAGAAGCCTCCTTTCAAGAGGCTCAGGCCTCCTTTCAAGAGGCTCAGAAGCCTCCTTTCAAGAGGCTCAGAGCCTCCTTTCAAGAGGCTCAGAAGCCTCCTTTCAAGAGGCTCAGAGCCTCCTTTCAAGAGCTCAGGCCTCCTTTCAAGAGGCTCCGGAAGCCTCCTTTCAAGAGGCTCAGGCCTCCTTTCAAGAGGCTCAGAGCCTCCTTTCAAGAGGCTCAGGCCTCCTTTCAAGAGGCTCAGAGCCTCCTTTCAAGAGGCTCAGAGCCTCCTTTCAAGAGGCTCAGGCCTCCTTTCAAGAGGCTCAGAAGCCTCCCTTTCAAGAGGCTCAGGCCTCCTTTCAAGAGGCTCAGAAGCCTCCCTTCAAGAGGCTCAGGCCTCCTTTCAAGAGGCTCAGAGCCTCCTTTCAAGAGCTCAGGCCTCCTTTCAAGAGGCTCAGTAGCCTCCTTTCAAGAGGCTCAGGCCTCCTTTCAAGAGGCTCAAGCCTCCTTTCAAGAGGCTCAGGCCTCCTTTCAAGAGGCTCGGAAGCCTCCTTTCAAGAGGCTCGGAAGCCTCCTTTCAAGAGGCTCGGAAGCCTCCTTTCAAGAGGCTCGGAAGCCTCCTTTCAACAGGCTCGTTAGCCTCCTTTCAAGAGGCTTAGTAGCCTCCTTTCAAGAGGCTTGGTAGCCTCCTTTCAAGAGGCTTGGTAGCCTCCTTTCAAGAGGCTTGGTAGCCTCCTTTCAAGAGGCTTGGTAGCCTCCTTTCAAGAGGCTTGGTAGCCTCCTTTCAAGAGGCTTGGTAGCCTCCTTTCAAGAGACTCGGTAGCCTCCTTTCAAGAGGCTCGGTAGCCTCCTTTCAAGAGGCTTGCAGCCTCCTTTCAAGAGGCTTGGTAGCCTCCTTTCAAGAGGCTTGGTAGCCTCCTTTCAAGAGGCTCAGTAGCCTCCTTTCAAGAGGCTTGGTAGCCTCCTTTCAAGAGGCTTGGCAGCCTCCTTTCAAGAGGCTTGGTAGCCTCCTTTCAAGAGGCTTGGTAGCCTCCTTTCAAGAGGCTTGGTAGCCTCCTTTCAAGAGCTTGGTAGCCTCCTTTCACGAGACTTGGTAGCCTCCTTTCAAGAGCCGTGGTAGCCTCCTGTCACGAGGCGTAGTAGCCTCCTTTCAAGCGGCTTGGTGGCCTCCTTTCAAGCGTGTGGGTCGCCTCCCTTCAAGAGGCTTGGTAGCCTCCTTTAAAGAGGCTTCGTAGCCTCCTTTAAAGAGGCTTGGTAGCCTCCTTTAAAGAGGCTTCGTAGCCTCCTTTCAAGAGGCTGGTAGCCTCCTTTCAAGAGGCTTGGTAGCCTCCTTTCAAGAGGCTTGGTAGCCTCCTTTCAAGAGGCTTGGTAGCCTCCTTTCAAGAGGCTTGGTAGCCTCCTTTCAAGAGGCTTGGTAGCCTCCTTTCAAGAGGCTTGGTAGCCTCCTTTCAAGAGGCTTGGTAGCCTCCTTTCAAGAGGCTTGGTAGCCTCCTTTCAAGAGGCTTGGTAGCCTCCTTTCAAGAGGCTTGGTAGCCTCCTTTCAAGAGGCTTGGTAGCCTCCTTTCAAGAGGCTTGGTAGCCTCCTTTCAAGAGGCTTGGTAGCCTCCTTTCAAGAGGCTTGGTAGCCTCCTTTCAAGAGGCTTGGTAGCCTCCTTTCAAGAGGCTTGGTAGCCTCCTTTCAAGAGGCTTGGTAGCCTTCTTTCAAGAGGCTTGGTAGCCTTCTTTCAAGAGGCTTGGTAGCCTCCTTTCAAGAGGCTCGGAAGCCTCCTTTCAATAGGCTCGGAAGCCTCCGTTCAAGAGGTTCGGAAGCCTCCTTTCAAGAGGCTCGGAAGCCTCCTTTCAAGAGGCTCGGAAGCCTCCTTTCAAGAGGCTCGGAAGCCTCCTTTCAAGAGGCTCAGGAAGCCTCCTTTCAAGAGCTCAGAGCCTTCTTTCAAGAGGCTCAGGGCCTTCTTTCAAGAGGCTCAGGCCTCCTTTCAAGAGGCTCAGAGCCTCCTTTCAAGAGGCTCAGAAGCCTCCTTTCAAGGCTCAGGCCTCCTTTCAAGAGGCTCAGAGCCTCCTCCTTTCAAGAGGCTCAGAAGCCTCCTTTCAAGAGCTCAGAAGCCTCCTTTCAAGAGGCTCAGAAGCCTCCTTTCAAGAGGCTCAAGCCTCCCTTTCAAGAGGCTCAGGAAGCCTCCTTTCAAGAGGCTCAGAAGCCTCCTTTCAAGAGAGGCTCAGGAAGCCTCCTTTCAAGAGGCTCAGGAAGCCTCCTTTCAAGAGGCTCAGGAAGCCTCCTATCAAGAGGCTCAGGAAGCCTCCTTTCAAGAGGCTCAGGAAGCCTCCTTTCAAGAGGCTCACGACGGTTACTTTCAAGAAGCTCAGGAGGCGTCCTTTCCATGAGCTCAGGAAGCCTCCTCTCAAGAGGCTCGGCCGCCTCCTTTCAAGAGGCGCCGGAAGCCCCCTTTCAAGAGGCTCAGGAAGCCTCCTTTCAAGAGGCTCAGGAAGCCTCCTTTCAAGAGGCTCAGGAAGCCTCCTTTCAAGAGGCTCAGGAAGCCTCCTTTCAAGAGGCTCAGGAAGCCTCCTTTCAAGAGCTCAGGAAGCCTCCTTTCAAGAGGCTCAGGTAGCTTCCTTTCAGGTGGCTCAGGAAGCCTCCTTTCAAGAGGCTCAGGAAGCCTCCTTTCAAGAGGCTCAGGAAGCCTCCTTTCAAGAGGCTCAGGAAGCCTCCTTTCAAGAGGCTCGGAAGCCTCCTTTCAAGAGGCTCAGGAAGCCTCCTTTCAAGAGGCTCAGGAAGCCTCCTTTCAAGAGGCTCAGGAAGCCTCCTTTCAAGAGGCTCAGGAAGCCTCCTTTCAAGAGGCTCAGGAAGCCTCCTTTCAAGAGGCCCAGGAAGCCTCCTTTCAAGAGGCTCGGGAAGCCTCCTTTCAAGAGGCTCGGGAAGCCTCCTTTCAAGAGGCTCGGGAAGCCTCCTTTCAAGAGGCTCGGGAAGCCTCCTTTCAAGAGGCTCGGGAAGCCTCCTTTCAAGAGGCTCGGGAAGCCTCGTTTCAAGAGGCTCGGAAGCCTCCTCTCAAGAGGCTCGGAAGCCTCCTTTCAAGAGGCTCGGAAGCCTCCTTTCAAGAGACTCAAAAACCTCCTTTCAAGAGGTCTATGAAGTTCTTTTGATAACCCCCACGGAATCGCTCAAAGTTACTTAGGCAAAAAATGGAAATGTTAGATTTTATTTACATATTAAGTCAAAAACTAGCTGGTTTTGATCCATTGATTCGAAAACTGACCACGGTGCATGGGTTCGACCTCTGCAATCTTGAGTTGTTTCACTGATCTTCGGGTAGTACGAGATACAGAAGATGCAACTCTTCCGTATTTCGTAATAATCCCGAAGCTTATTAGGCGATACACGATCAATCGTACACTAAAATGTTAATCGAAGCTAAGACCGAAGCAAAAATTACTTTTTCCACCTAAAATTCTTCTTCAAAGTAGCTTTCCGAGTAATTCAGCGCATATTCCGCAATCATTTCTAGATTGCGGCTACAAATTCTATGTTAATCGAGGAACGTTTTCCATGATTTTGCAGATTTTTGCCGATTGATTCTATTTTTCAGAATAAACTTCGCACACTTACGATCAGATATTTACGATTTTCATGCGTAGAAATCATGTTTGTTTGATTCGCAATGCATTTTTTTAGTAATGTTTCCGTCTTGACATCGTATCATTTTTTAACGTAATCAATCATGCTTAGATCATAATCAAAGTGGATCCAGGAAATAATCACAATGTAGTCAAAACCCTTGTACTTTGAACCAAATGCTAGTAACAATCGACATAATCCACTTCGAGCGGCGAAGATAAGTGCATCTTCACAATTTTCCTACTACACTCGTCAAGGATCTCGTCACAGACGGATGCACTTCCATTCCAAGCGTGCCGCACCCTCAAGAGTGACAGCAAAAGCGAACGACGACGCGACGGGCTTGCGGGCTGCCAGTTGACAGCCAGTCATGGAGTGTTTGTTTAGGAAGCCGTTCGGGAAGGATGAGTCCCAAGTCAAGTGAAGATGCCATGCCGCACTACTGCAGGCAGATCGCACCCGTCCGTTCATGGAAAGTGGATGTACTGTGCTGCGGCGGTCGTTGTCGTCTTTTTTTTTCTTTCTAAGGATAGAACTAATTTTCCACTTGATTATGAAGTTATTAAAAATTGTCAACCGTGCGAAGGGGTTCCGGGAAGATGCGAGTGTAAGCATGGAACGAAATCGGAGATTTATCGGATTCAATTAATTTTTCCATCGTTAACAGCTTGTGTCTGTGTCGTTGGATTTCTGTGTGCTCTCTGTTGAGTAAAACGCATGAAGCAGATGGGTTTGTCCAGTCAGTGGTCAGTTCCCGTACGAGTGGTAACTAATTGGTAGCAATTAATCGGTGACGCCTACACATTGCGCCTCTTGGTTGTTCGGATAGATTACGCAATAGAGCCGACGTTGTCACAACGTCGGGGCATGAGCATCCACTCTACTGGCGACAATAGGGAAATCAATTTCGTGATTGCTCGATGCTCGTAGCATCCAGGAAGTCAGAAAGGTGACACACCGCCAGCACCGATCGGGGAAGCCTCAGAGCTGTCAATCAATGAATGTCAATTCTATTCAAAGGCCGCATTGTCCCCGTCGGTCGTCCTTGGACGACCCACGGGAAGGCTGCCAACGGCAACCGAGAAGCAATTTGCATATCTGTCACAGCGAGTTTCTCCGTGGTCTCGGTGCGCTCAGAAGGGAATCAATAAACAAGTAATTATGGTTTTCGGGCAATCAGGGAAGAGGATATTAGAAATTCATAACGCGTTTCCAATTATCGATTGATTGTGTTTTCCGAGTACTTGGATACGGATGTTATTTTTTGGAATCGTGTTCAAAGAAAGAAAAATTTTCTCATGAAGACATAAGTCGTTCGTTCCGATAATTTAATCAAAATTGAGCAACGATACGGCGCCTGGCAGGCCTAAGGGGGATTGAACGGTTCCGAACCGCAGTGCATTATAGTCCGGCTAAAGTGGCTCAGTGAGAAGGCATTCGTCGAGAGGAGGTGGAGATAGAAACATATTTCCCACATTAGAGCAGGCCCCGAAGCTCAAAAGCGGGAGAGTCGAGACGAGATTCCGAATAAAGAAAAGAGGGTGTCGTTGTGTGGGAAGTTCCTGGTGATAAGGGCAATTGATTTTCTCCCCATTTTCAGCGCTCTGGCGAATTGAAAATTAAAGTCAAGTTGATGATGAACTTGCCGGATAGGGAAATTTACGGCAGCTGGATAGGGTGATGTGCGAGTGGTTTTAAGAGGGGTAATGTGGGTAGTTGTGATTGAATTAATGTCGAGGGATATCCGGAGGAAGTTAGTTTTTGATGAGATTTGAACAACTGAACAACTCAAATTATTGCATTTATCATTTTTAGTCAATTGTAATTTCGAATTTTGACAAATAATGATTTTTCTCTTCTGAAGATTTTTTGTTCAAGGTTCGAATTTCGACGAACACGTCAGCATATTCGGACTGTTTAGAGTTTCACTCACAGGGATTACTAATTTAGTTTTCCCCCTGCGAGTATCATCCTAAAACCGAATCCGAGAACACGATAGAGGGCAATTTGTGCCCATCGGTGTCAATCAGATAGATTCTTTGCCAGCTTCTGTCTGCGCTTCTTGTCCTCCCCTCATTACGCCCGGCCGGCTGTGTAATAAATCTATTTGGGTTTCGGTTTAAGGCTCATTTCGCAACCGATACAAAACCTGAAATTTGCACCACCGACGGAGCTACCGCGCATGCAAGAAAGGGACCGACCCGGAGTGTTGAATTGAGTGACAACCAGTGAGAAATCCAATCAATTTCTGGGGTTTCAAGGATTAGCAGTTTATCGAACTTTTTTTTCAGATCAGGAAAAGCAGCTTCTTTTTCTCGAGATTTTGTCTGTTTTTCTGACAGAAGCGAAAAAAAACTAACGGAAACACTTAAGAAGATTATCATCGAAGTGTGAAACCGCCTTTGCAAGGGAGGGTAAATAGTGAGACGACACCCTTTTTCGGGAAAACAGATCACACTTCCTTGTCTACTGATGGAAACTGGTTCCGGGCTCTCTCACGCATCCAAGGTAATGCAATAAGCGAAAGATGACCGGTGTCAATCAAATCGTGTTGGTCACTGTGCGTTGACAACTTGAGTTCCCTGGCGCGACTCATTAGCATAACTAGGAGGGTTTTTAATGAAGCAAACTCGCTGACCACTGGGTTTCAGATTTCTTCGGTACGTGCTACAATTTTGTTACGCAGGCATGTAATCCCACTTTTTACGATCCAAAAGAACCGTTAAAGTGCGCTAGATTGCAATTGATTTTGGGTTGGTTTCTTGATTGGCCCGCACAGGCAGGCAGGTGAAAAACCCTTTCGGAGGTTTCACATTACACAAACCGACAAATCATTCAGCTGTCAATCAACTTTCGGGGGAATCGTCTCAAGATGCCTCACTCTAATAAATCACCGCACTCCAATCCAAAGAAGACCGTTAAAATTTTAATTTCTTCCTGCTTGGGAGGGGTGTGATTGCGATAATGGTTCACAATTATTATTCCAGGACAAGCCTGAAGAGAGGACATAAGTTCCCTGAGCTCGTTGTCAGCTTGTGTCTTTGCTATAAAACGGAATTACTGGGAGCAAACAGTCAACAAGCCTCAGTCTCATAATTATAAACTTTAATTAAATGTCGAGATTTGTGTTCGGAGCTGGGAAGGGGCGACACCAGAAGGAGACAATGGACGGCGTCATATTTTGCAGTAATTAAACGGAATTAGACTCGCTCAGCCGTAAATTAGCTGACTGCTGTCGTCCTCGCCGTTGTCGTTCGCGCTGGTCTGGCACAGAGAAAAACTGTAAACTCATTAAAATTTGAATGGTGATAAAGCTGCCAACTGGGGATCACTCACGTGGAAGTTGCAGTGCGGCGAGTGTTCCGTCATGTGTGTGATGTCATTTTTCCAATTTTCCCGGCCCCTCCGCATACGAACTACACGTTTTCCACCCACAGTGGCACTGTCGTCGTCGTCGTCGTCGGTACACGATGATCATTGTATCATATTGTAACTGCAGGAAAAGCTTGGCTTCCAACTTTTCGATAACTTTGATGTGCGCGTACCCAAATGGGACTCGGCGGATGTGGGTCCGGGATTGAAATGAGAGACGAACGTGGAGCTCTTTGAAGAACGACTTTCCTCTCATTCGAGGACACAATCTTCTCTCCGGGAATCGTTTATTCATCTCCATTTGCATCCCGCCCGCCATCCACGATTCCCGCAGAGTTGTTCCAAAATGACTACCGTCGTCGTCGTCGGTTGGCATGTGGTTGCGTGTAGGTGATGTGTGACTGTCGGTATGTTGAAGCATAAATTTTTAATCATAATTTTATTGCAACTTTTTAATTTTAATTTTAATTTGAGTGCACGGTGGAAGTTCTTTTTTGTTGACGATTTACCACCGGAGCAGCCAACGATTTTTCATCCGGAATTAATTTGTCCCAACATGCACATGCTGGTCTGTGACCGCACTACACTCGATTTTTCTCATTAGAGGTAGGCCACACACAAAAAAAACTTGGAATCATTTCATGAATATGAAATGACTAGTTGAAGGATTTTTTTCTATGCAAAGTGGCAATGTTAAATGTGGTGTCGCATTAGTTGACGCACAAATAATGACCGTTGAAGCCAATGTGTCACATCACAAGCAGATTCGCACATTTATTAGACATATGCATCATTTTGAATTCAGGAATCAAACATTTAATTTGAGATTATTTAACTCATCAATCAGAATAAGGATTGTTGATTTCAACATTCCAGGTTTTGATTTTGACATTTTGGCTTGTGAAATGTCATCTGCATGTCATTTGACTAATTTGTTCATAACTTTCTTTAGAAGCCAAATTTATTCCATAATTTTAGATGTACTCATAACGCTTGAGTAGGGCTATATTTTTGTCCAAGGGTACATTGCTTTAAATATAACATCTGAGGCTGGAGAGTGAAAACTCTCCAAAATGTCACGTGTCATTTGACATAATGTCATTTGAATGACATTCTGCCTCCCACGCCCCAGATTACATATTTACAGCAATGTCTCGTTAGACAAAGTTGTAGCCACATTTAAGCGCTATAAGTTCGTCATACATCATGAATTGATAGCTACCTTCTGGAAAATGTTCTGGGAAAATTATACAAACAAATGCAAATGACATTTTACAACACTGTGTCGAACCATGAATTTTGGATTCCATATTCTGCTTTTCAAATTGAGAATTTTGAATCGACGAGTGAGAATGCTCAATTTTGAATTCCAAATCAGAAGTTAAGAATTTTAAATTCTGATTTTCAAAGTACGAATTCAAAAATTTATTTTTTCTGCAATTTTCAAAAGTCTGTACATTTATAAAACTTTGAATTTAAGGCTTTCAAACATTGAAATTCTAAAAAAATCCGGAATTCGAAATGATGAAAAAAAAAATCCTGAATGCCAAAATCGTTTGTTTTTTGAACTTATAAAATAGTAGTTTATGCAACAAGTTGCAAAACAGATGATTTTTTCAGCTTGAGTCGAGTCGAGAATACACTATTTGAACACTCACCCAAGCTAATTGAGCTAAATGTGGTCATGTAACTACTGTTCTAATGATGGTTTTTCATTAAAGCACCCAAATGAGGATTTTATGCAACCCATTTGAGTTGCATAATGTTCATGAAAGCACCCATTTCATTGGTATGGAAAAGTAGGCCGTTTCATCACTCAAATGTCAACTGTAAACCAGGATCATAATCAGGAATTGCAAAAAAAAAACTAACATTCAAAACTTAAAAAAGATAAGAAATCAGAAAAAATCAGATATTCAAAAAAATCCTAAATTTTAAAACAAAAATTACAGAATTGCTCCCCAATTTTGTCTACCCCCGATTTTATGACGTTTTCGACCCGACTTTGTCACTCCAAGAAAATTTTAAAATTTTAGTCTTTCTATTTATTTTCGTAATTAATACCGCAAACAACTATGATTTTCATGAAATATCTTTCACCGCCTGTGACTTATTACGAATCATTTCTGAGTACCATTAAAGAATATATTAAGCATTTTCCGACACATAATTTCCGTTAACATATTTTGCTTTGCCGAGGCATAACTGATTCATATTTGAGAAACAAATTAAAAAATTCTAAATATTTTTTTTTCTGTTTTTGTCACATTTTCTAATTTTATCACCCCGAAATTCATTAGGGGGTGATATAATCAAGATATTACTGTATTTCGAAATTTCTATAGGTTCTAATAAAATAAAAAAAGTCAAAAATTTCTGAGAATCAAACTATTTTGGAGATTCCAAAATTCTATATATTTTTAAAGTTCTTTAAATTCTATATACTTCAAAAATATTTAGTTCAAATAACTCTTTTAATTTAAAAAATTCCAAATATATTGAAAAAAAAATCAAAAAATCTAATGATTTTAATATAAATTGTGTATTTAAAAATATGTATTTATTTTTGAAAAATATGAAACCATAACAAATTGAAAAGTTTTGACAATTTGAAATATTATAAAGTAATTAAAAATAGCAAAGATTTCATTTTTTTTTAAATTCCAAATTTTCAGAGATTATATTTGTTTGACAAAATTTCTCGACGATTCATTCTTTTTTCAAAGTTAAAAAAAAATTTAAACAAATTGTAAACTTTCAAAAATTTATAAATTAAAGAAAAAAGTTTAATTTTTTTTAATATTTCAAATTTTTTAAATATTTTATTAATTTAATGGTATGAAAAAATCTAATACAAAACATTTCTAAAAAAATCCTAAAATTAAAAAAAAATTACGTTCCAAAAATTAAAAAAAGTAATAAATGCTAGAAATCCGAAAATTTTCAAAATTTGAAAAAAGATCATAAATTTCTGTTTTTCAATTTTTTTAAATTCTAAAATAATTTTTTTTTCTGTAAGTTTTTAAAATTCACAAAAAAAGTTATTTTTTTTTAAATATTCTAAACATTTTCAATACTTTATAAATAAAATAAAATATAAAAATCCCAAACTTTTTAAAAATTTGCACGATTTTTAAGTTTTTATATTCATATATTATTTCCAAAAAATCTAAAAAAAAATCAAATTCTTATTTAGAATACTAAAAATTTGTAAAATTCTAAATCTTTCCAAAATTCTATTTTATGTAAAATTGAGAAATTTCTAGAGATCTTAAAAATAAAAATATGAAAATTCTAAAAAAAAATATTCTGAAATTTTAAAAATTCTAAAAAGAAAGTGAATGTTAAAAAATGCCTAAAATTCTAAGAATACTTGGAATCTATAAAAAAAAATTAATTTTAAAAAGTGAATTATTTTCACTTTAAGTTAACAAATTCGAAAAATCTTGAAAATTCTTAAAAATTTGGAAATTCGAAAAATTTTAGAAATTATAAAAATTGTTGATCATGAAAAATATTTTCAAAATTCTTAAAAATTCCAAAATTTTCAAAGTTTTAATTTTTAACAAAAATTCTCGATGACTCAAAAATTTTAAAAATTCTAGAAGCCTTTTTTTTAATTTTTCAAAGTTTTGAAACAAATTAAAAATTAAAACTGAAAAAAAAATTTTTTTTTGAGTGATACCATTTTTTTTCAATATTTTATAAATTTATTAAAAAGTAAATATTTGCACGATTTTAAAGTTTTTATAACTCTAATATTTCCAAAAAATCTCAAATTTCTTTCATGAATAATAAAAATTTGTAATATGCCAAATATTTTCAAAGTTCTATTTTTTTCTAAAATTTAAAAATATTTAGAGATCTGAGAAATTCTAAAAACATATTTCTAAAAAATCCTAAAATTAAAAAAAAATACATTACAAAAATTAAAAAAAAAGTAGTAAATGTTAAAAATGTGTGATTTTTGAAATTTGAAAAATTCCTACAAGGAATAAAAATTTTAAAAATTACAAACTCATTAATAAAAACTACCTATTTAATTTCAAAAATTATGAAAAACCAGAAAAATAAAAACAAAATTCTTGTAGTTTTGACAATTTGAAATATTATTATAAAAACCCAAATTTATCCCCCAGTGGTGATTATGCCTTTCTCGATTCAATATGTTGAATTCGAATTAGTATGAAATGCAATGTAAATTGCCTACATTTAGGCGGTTAATAGCTTTGATGCGATTATATCACGCTGCTTAAAAATAACTCAACTATGAGAGTAATGGATTGCGTCACGGCTAAATTGATTAATGATTTAAAATGTGCATGTACACAGCGTATTTGATAAAAGAAAAATAGAAATATTATTCAAACCGGATGAGATATTAGCAAACAAAAACAATAGTGTCCAACTAGGAAAGTTTCTCCGTCGAATGAAACTAGTTGCACTCGAATCGGCCAAGTCCTTCTATATGAAACGTGTTTAACAATAAAAAATTCCCGGGGCTAAACACACACACACAGTCAGACATGTGCTCAGTTTTTCGAGCTGAGTCGATTGGTATATAACACTATGGGTCTCCGAGCCTTCTATCAAAATTTGGCTTTTGGAGTGAAATTATAGCCTTCTGGTACAACTTTGTTGTACGAGAAAGGCAAAAATATAGATTTTCGAAGCTATTAAAAAATTTAAGATTCTCAAAGTTAAAAAAAATCTTAATGACTCAAAATTTTTAAAGATCCTAATTTTTTTTTTAATTTTCAAAATAAAAAAAAAATGAAAAAATCTGTGAATTTTTGAAATTTTACAAATTTTTTGGTTCAAAAAAAGTTTCCTACAATTCTAATATTTCTAGAAAATCTACAAAAAAATCAATTTATTTTTAAGATACTAAAAATTAGTAAAATTTCAAATCTTCTCAAAATGTTTCTAAAAAAATTTCTAAAATTTGAAAAAAAAAGTAATAAATGTTAAAAATCGACTAAATTTTGAAAATTCTCAAAGTTCTTAAATTTGAAAATGTTTAACTATATGCTCAAAATTATAAATTCTAATAAAACTAATAAATTCGAAAATTTTTGGAAATTCTTTAAATTTTGGATATTTTTAAAATTTTGGATATTCTTAAAATTTTGGGAATTTTTCAAATTTTGGGAATTCTTAAAATTTCGAAATTCTAAAAATTAGGGATCATTTTTTTAACTATTGTATTTATTTGACAGGCTCAGGCGTGTATAACACTTAACGGAGCCGAGGCTCTTAATGATCTTTACAAACGTAATCATCTTATTATCAACAGTTAGTAAGGGAAAGGGATTATGGATCATTAAAAATATTAAAATTTAATTCAAAAATATTTTTAAAAAATTAAAAGATCTAGCAAATTTTGAAATTGAAAAAAAAATGTTTATGCAATAATTTTGTTTCTTATTTTAATTTTATTTTTATTTTTAAATTTAACATTATGTTGTTGTGGTTTTCCCTAATGTTGCGATCAAGATGAATGCACAGCTAGGTGTTTCAATCTGCCCAATTTATGGACGAGAAGAAGGCGGGGGTGAAAAATTAATTTTCGATGCAAAACATAAACAAACCGGCTGGCTCTCCCATACTGAAATCCATGATGGCTGAATCGTGAATTTGGCAGATTGGAACACCTAGTGGTGTATTCATCTTGGGTGCGATAGTGTTAAAATGGTCCATTCTAGAGATTAATGCATCGAAAATATTTGTTATTTGTATTAGGAACAAAAATCAACATTCTGCCTTAATAAAAGGCGTGCTTTGAGCCTTTTATTGTGGTAGTACTAAAGGTCCTATTGAAGGACTGACCTTCAGAAAATAATGATAGACAACTGCGTCCTATTATTGCGGTAGTTTGCTTTTATTGTGATAAAAACTAAACAACATAAGTTAAGCAAAATTGACGAAATATTTACTAAACTAGAGTTAAAAAGCACACTATTCGACTTCTACAATGTGAAAAAAGGTAAACAGTTCGGTTTTAAAGAATATTTGAAATCAGTTTTGGTTTGACGCGGTACTTAACTGCTCCATAATAGGTCGTGTTACCCAATGGGATTTGAAAATTTTAAAACAATTTCAAATTCATAAAAACTTTAAATAAAAACATAAAATTCTTGAGATTCTAAAATCAATAAAACCAAGAATTTTGAAGCTTTGGAAAGCTTTGAAGTTCTGGAGATTCTAAAAAATATAAACTTTGAAAAATCTAAAATCTTTAAAAATTTCTAAAATTAAAAAAAATGTTACAAACATTTTAAAATCTTTGGATTTTTTACATTTTGAAAATTTTTATAATTTTCAAGTTATAAAATCTTTAAAATTACATAAAATTTCAGAAATCTTAGAATTAGAAAAATTAAAAAATGGAAAGTTAAATTAATTTGAAACTACTCCAAATTTTGAAAATTTTAAATAGTTTTCGGATGTCAAAAGGTTCAAAGTGATAGCTAAAAATTGTTGAAATCAAAAAAGATAAGATAATAATAAGATAATTTTCGAAAAATACTAAATCTTTAAGGCTAAAGCTTTAAATGCTCTCAAAATTTTAAAAATCGATAGATTCTTGAAATTTTACAATTTTTGAAAATTTGAAAAATTTAAGCCGAAAATTTTTAAACTTCTGAAGGATCTCGGAAATTTAATTATTTTTTTAAATCTAAACATTCCAAACACCCAAAAAAATTCTGAAAATTTTCAAGTTTTAGATGTTGCAAGAGATTCAAAAGTCGAAAAATTTTAAAATTTATTAAATATTTGAAAAATTTTATAATTCTTAAAACTTTTAAATATTTAAAAACTCTTAAATATTGTAGAAAAAATTGAAAATGTAGAAATGTTAATGAGTAAAAGAAATATTGAAATATAAAAAAAAAGAATTAAAAAAAATGGAAAAAAATCAAAAAGGAAAAAAAATATATTTCCGGTGTTTCTATAATTCAAATATTTTAGAAGCTCTGACTTTATTTTTATACATAAATTTGAAAAATTATAAACATTTTTAGAAATTTCTGTGGAAATCTTAAAATTTTAAGAACTATGGCTACCGCTTCTGCCTCATACGCAAGAGGTCCTGGGTTCAATCCCAATTCATTCCTCCTACGTCTTTTCATATATTTCTCATGTTCTAGCAATCGCTAGTATTGGAAATGGGCTTTCACACCGTTTTCATCTTCTATCCCTATACCCACTACTTGATTAGTTCTAGCAGGTAACTGTTAGAGTTCGGAATGAGCGAAAAAAGTCGTTTCGGCATCCAATTAGAATACACCCTTTCATTGCTATCACATTGGTAACCCGTTAACCAAGACATAAAACCATAAAACCCTAACCTCCAGATTCCAATAAAATTCCACAGGAACTCGTGGCGAGTGCAGAGGTGTTCTCGGCTTGCAATGGGCGACTGACTGCATCATCAATTCCTTCCCATCCCCGACAACCGTGAAGACGTGGCCAGCGCCGTTATTGACCACCCAAAATGCTAGAGCTCTCGGACTGTGCAAATTGAGGTTGGAGAGCAATTTTTAATTAAAAAAATTTAGAATATTTAAAAATGTTAAAACAAATCGAAATTCCAAACATTTTTAATTCTTTTAAAATTATGGCAGGTCCAAAATCCAAAAATTAAAATTAATTAACTGAAAGTTTTAAACATTTTAGGTAAATAAAAATTTTATCTTGAAATTTCTAAAATATTGTCAACATTAATAAATTACAAAGGGGGCGTCCACAAAGTACGGCACGGTTCTAGGGAAGAGGGTGTTCATGATGAATAATACAAAAATTCCGGAAGTTTAATTCAAAAAGTGTTCCGAAGAGGAAGGGCTTGCGTGACGTACCTCATGGATCATCTTAAGTTACAGATTAAAGTTTGAAAAATACGAAAAATTCCCAAAATTAAAAAAAATGTCTTTTAATAATCTAAAATTTCTGGAAACTTCGAATGTTTTAGAAATTCCAAACATTTTATATTTTCTGATTATGTTTTTAACTTAGTTTTGATTTACCCATTTGATTCATATTCCGAACACTTAGCACATTTTTTCCCTTCGGAGGTCTTTGTGACACATGAATTAAAATATTTAAATAGAACAATAAATTGTTTCCATCGGAAACAGAATAGAACTTTCATATAAGCGTTTCATAATCATATTTCATAGATTGTAACTATCAATGTGAAATGATTTTATTCTGCCAAACTTTGTTTCATATTCCGAACATTTTGATCCAAATTCCGAACACTACCTTAAATGAACTAAAATGCAAACTTCCAACGTAATCTCTTTGGTGGACAATTGTAATGTCCTTGATCTGTACGCCTGCCGAGAAAATTCGTTCATTTATGCAATAATAACGAACTGTTTCAGTTAAATTTCCATGTCACAAGTGTTCGGAATATGAGTCAGAAACTGTAGAGTTTTATATTTTTATTTTTTAAGGTTTTTAAAATCTCTAGATTTTTTAATGTATTTGAGAATTTTTTTTGAATTTTTCAAAATTTTGCTAAATTCAATGATTTTATAAACAGCTTTTTTACATATTTTACAAGCTTTGGAAATTTTTCGGTTTTTGAGAATTTAGAAAATATTCAAAAAATTAAAATGTTAGAAATTTTCAAAAGTTTTAGAATTTTTATAATTCAATTCATATTTAATTTCAAGTTCAATTTCATACTTCCATTTTAATAAAGGGTACAGTACTCAGCTTTCTTCATTATTCAGGATTAAATATCCCGGTTTTCTGCTTCATCCAGTATAATAACTTAACGAATAACCTCACGACACAATGTTTTAGAAGAACGCCGTCTAAGCATGGTCGCGCTAATTATAAAAAAACTCAAAAAACATTCTTTCAACAAAGAATCAAAAAAATCTACCGACACTAAAAAAAGCCCCCGTCTGATCTTCGAACCAAGTGACAGTGACTGACCCCGGACCAATAGCAATGTGACGTTGAGGGCGACAGTTCGAGTCCGATTACGAATGATAGCTCACGTCCATCCAGGCCACGTTGGTGCAGCATTCGAAGCCACATCCATTTACGTGAGCAGCAGGACAGGAGGAAAAACGGAAACGTTTTACGATGTTACGTTTTGTTATTGTGGGAGATCACGTACGAAGATCATCTTTCTTCGCTCGTGATTGCGCCCAGTGCAACTGGGTGTCTATTTGCAGATTCACCGAGCCGAGATGACGGTGATGACGTCCGTCCCAAGAAACGGAACGCATGCGGATCCTGGACGTGCCAAAATCGCAATTTGCTTTTTCACACTCTCGTCGTTTTTTTTCTGCCGGCAATAAACGAAGAGCGAAGACGGAAAACCTTTCGAAGATGCGTCCAGCTGATCCAGATCGATCTGTTCGGGCTTTGTTCTGGGTCCTGTAATGCTGCCTTTGTTCGATATGGGTGCAAATTAAGAGCGGAAAGCGAACTTGGCGAAGGTGGGTGTCGACCATTAACGGGAAGAAGGAGGATCGCATTTGTGGGATTATCTCGAAGCATTTTGGCACCCGATGACTGGATGTTGTAATCCGGTTGTTGGCCGATTGAATGGAAATTTAATTTTCCCATTCAATGGGATTAGTGTGGTGGACAAATTTTCGGTGCGATTGCTTTCGGACATTGAATGCGTTGCGTTCCACCGAGATCAGGGAGACGTTCGATGCTGAAAAGGATCAATGACTGCGATAGTGAGGATGAAGATGACGGGTGATAGGATCTCGTTCGTCCGTGCGTGATTGGACAATGAGAACATTTTCTTTGCTTCAAGAATGCCGAAAGCTTTTGTATGGAGATGCTTCTTGGAAGACTAGCAAGAATCCATAGCTTTCGAAGATTCTATAGTGAGTCATTAGAAGGTACGACCGAATACCATGATGATGTCGACTATGGAATGAAATGTTTTAAATATTTCGAAATAAATAAAAAAAATATTGTTTGATCATTTTGTTTTGAATCAAAAGTTTTCGATTGCAATAGTTCAATCTGACCACGACAAAAAAAATTGCACCAGATCATTGACAAAATTTTCGTTCAACCATCTGTGACAAATCCCGAAATGTTGCAACCACTACGCCAAAAAGGTGAACGCTACCGCAAAATCTGCTTAGCTTTCTAAACATAACGCCTTTCCGCACTGCTGCTGATTGGAAACCAGTACAGCAACCCGCATATGTGCAATGCATCCCTTTTCTCCTCCCAATTCAGCCCACAACCATTTCACTTTTTTTTTCGCTTCCTTCAACGGTCCATCGACAATCCGCAGACAAAGCAAATATCGTCGTCCTGCTTAGATGCCATAAAGCGGATTGCAGCAATGTGGCAAAATGTTCGCCCGCTTTGAGACCACAGCATCCTTTATTGATTTTACGGCTCGCAGCCAAAAACCGCCATTGGTGACCGTTCACCGTTTCGGATTACACAAATGAGCAATCAATATGTTGCGATTTTTCCAACTCCCGTTCGTTTGCGAAACATCCTTATTATAGTTGTAATCGATTTTGTCAAAATACAGGATTCATCTGGACTGCGATTGATTGATTGATGATGGTGAAACTCTTAGATTGAGACCTCCTCGAAGGAGGATGGCGCATCTTTCATTCTTATAGAAACGAATGAGCAGACACAGCGCTATTGAGTAAGAAAACATCCTTAATCGATTAACAAGTTGACAAGGATTCAGGGGAATCGGAAAAATTGATAGTTTACTATCTTGATTGTGCTTGCAATTCCCAAGCGGATGAAAAATCGTTTGTGGTAATGATGGTGTCGAAATGTTTGCCTTCCAACAGAAGGAACTTTCTTCCTCTTCAGTGTCTGGAAGTTAAGGAGATACAAATTAAAAGCCTTTGTCCGAATTGCTTCAAGCGTTTCGTCGTCATCGTCGTTGTCGTTGCCAGGTAGGTCCTTTCTCTCTAATAGGGATGATGCGGGCTGATGAGTTTTGCTGAAGCTAAGCCGGATCTTCATCTCCCGTTTCGGAGTCTTTTGTAGTTGCGCCGGGTGTGCGTGATAGCAATTCTGTCATCCGTTGTGCAAATGTTCAATTCGAAAATTGCTTTTTTTCATCTGGATTGATTGATGAGTCAATCAAAGGCTTATCAAATACAACTCGATCTTTTTGTACTTGATTGTCACTATTTTTTTTCTATTCGTTGTTGTTGCACTTTCGGACTGTCCATGCTCATTTAGCCCAATATTAATTATCATCCAATGAGCATGCAGTTTAGCATCTCCGAGAATCCAACTCAAAGCCAATTTACCGCTAGAAGAATTTCCACTAATTTTGAGTGTCAAGGGATTATGACAACTTTCTTCGTCCTGCTGGAACGTAGGATGGAAAAAAGGAGGAAAGACAATGCACCGCATCCATTGCGCAGATGAGTTCATCCGAGGGGGATCGATTTCGGACGGACTTCAAAGCCCACAGTTTCTGAGTGCGATCCGACGAGGTGTGAAAAAAAAACTAATGATAATCCCGTCAGAAGTGCGACGCGTAAAGTTTTTTCGTCGCATTTCAAAATTTTGAAAGGAAGAATGAATTTCAGGTAGCTAATTTTCATATTCGGTGTATTGTTCTATCCGGTCAAACTGCAACGCATGGTGTGAGAACATGTAGAGGAGGGAGATAAAAAGACGGAAAATATTAATATTGCTCTTTTTTTCGAAAGCGAAGAACCCTTCTGAATGTGTCAATCAAAGGCGAAATGTAGATTATTGTCACCTTGAGATCTTCCTTTCAAAATGGTTTTGTTCAAATCTTTTCTGTAGCCCACATCTCTGCATTGAATACATCGAGCTTATACGATCACAAATCGCTCGATATTAAGAGTAGTTTGTGTGCAGTTTTTTTTTTCTGTTGCTTATTTATTCTAGTTTCGTCATTTTTCAATAATTTTTGTCCAGTTGATCGATCTACAAAATAATAAAACATTTGCATTATTTTCAACTAAAGCGATTTCTTTACAGTCTTTCTACAAACAATTTTTTATCATTTGGAGCTCAAATAAATGACATACCTACTTTTTCCATTAGTACTTGAGTAGACGAAAGCGCAGATCTTAATGTAGTCGTTTATAAACTCCGTTTATCATAATTCCGCATTAGTAAAGAACATTCACTCGACTTTCCATCAGAAATTCTTTCGAACTTCCAACAGTTCTTCAGAACATCCAACAGAAATTCTTTCAAATTTCCAACTGAAATCCATCCCAATATCCAAAGGAAGATTTTCCTAATTTTCAATGGATGTTCATCCCAATTCGTTCGAATTGTCAATGGGAATTTATTCGAATTTGCTACGGAAACTCATACGAATTTACAACGGAAATTCATTCAGATTTCCATCGAAAATTCATTCTGATTTCCATGGAGAACTCATTCCGATTTTCATTGGAAATTCATTTGGGTTTCCATCGGAAATTCATTCCAATTTGCTTCGGAAATTCATTCCAATTTCATTCCGAATTTAATCGGAAATTCATTCCAATTTAAATCAGAAATTCATTCCAATTTCCTTCGAAAATTCAATCCGATTTCCATCGAAAACTCATCCCGATTTCCATCGGAAATTCATTTGGGTTTCCATCGGAAATTCATTTCGATTTCCATCGAGAATTCCTTCCGATTTCCATCGAGAATTCAATCCGATTTCCATCGGTAATTCATTTCGATTTCCATCGAAAACTCATTCCGATTTCCATTGGAAATTCATTTGGGTTATCATCGGAAATTCATTCCAATTTCCTTCGGAAGTTCATTCTAAATTTCATCGGAAATTCATTCCGATTTCCTTCAGAAATTTATTCCAATTTACTTCGGAAATTCGAAATTTTTAACTTCATTCCGAATTTTATCGGAAATTCATTCCAATTTGAATCAGAAATTCATTCCAATTTCCTTCAGAAATTGATTCCGAATTTCATCGGAAATTCATTCCGATCTCCATCGGAAATTCATTCCTATTTCCATTGGAAAATCATTCCGATTTCCATCGAAAACTCATTCCGATTTCCATCGGAGATTCATTCCAATTTCCTTCGGAAATTAATTCCAATTTAAATCACAAATTCATTCCGATTTCCATCGAAAATTCATTCCGATTTCCATAGAAAATTCATTCCGATTTCCATCGAAAATTCATTCCGACTTCCATCGAAAATTCATTCTGATTTCCATCGAAAATTCATTCCGATTTCCATTGGAGATTCATTCCGATGTAACGAGCATGTCCGTTCTTTAAATGTTTTCGTATTTACTTCAGTATACATTATCCAAAATATTATAATTAGTTTGAACCAGTCTAGTACTGGAAAGTTCACCCACTGCATGAATCTTGTTTCATATTCACGAGTAGCGTCCCACAAGCAATCATTTAAATGAGTTCCTACCCTAGCCAACTCGCACATGCTTTAACCGCCCAAAAGGGAAAAGCGATAACAGCAAATATGAAATTAGCACGCTCGTCGCTGTCCAATGACCCCCGGAGGAATGCATTCAGGGGATATTGAACTTGGATCCACTCTCTCAGATTTAGCGAGCCGTTTGATGTAAGCCTTTCGGCGAAGACTAATCCCCCTCCCTTTAACCTTGGTCGTTTCGCGAGCGTGGGAATTATTCAACCTTCGGATTTCCGCTCCGGATTTCCCGAAGGTTATGATTGCGAAACTAATTAATAATGCGCACCTTGATCTGAGGAAAAATTGACCTCGATCGATCACTTCGTTCTGGCTAGTGGAAGAGGCAGGAGTGATCGATTTTTAAGTGTCGCGCCGTGATGTGTTGTTAAAGGTTTATATTAGCATGCTTGTCTTTGATTAATTTTAATTAAGTCTTTCCCGTTTAGATTTGTTGAGTGTAACTTGTTGAGTGCAACGTTATATTGCGTAAAGTTATTAGCAGCTTCGTGCGTGTGGTTAAAATTGTGCAGGTAATTAGTTGGTCAAATTTATGTGCAATTTGTGTGTGTGTGTTAATCGTGTCGTCGTACGACACCACGTGATTTGAACCAGGTTTGTGGCATTCTGCGGAGCCGTACACATCACACCAAAAGTCAACGATCGCTTCTGACCCCACCGTCAGCTACGAGGGTTTTCCCGGAAGTTCGTCAACCGGAAGAGGGTTTGCGAACATTCATCGCGCCCTAGGCAAGGCTAGCAGATACCCGGATTCATCGCGAAATTGCGCCAATCGTCTACAATTCATCGCCGCGACGACCGTACCCGTTCATCGCCGCCGCGTGAAGCCCACAGACCGGAGGGAATCATCTGCGTCAACGTCATCGACGCGAACATCAATCAACGCGTCCGTTCGAATGAACGACCGTTTGATTCCCGTAAAGTCCCTTCAAGCGTACGCAAACCGTAAGTAATCATGCATGATTAGATAAGTCCATGCGCATGGCTCAGTTCCGCCGCTACCGAAGAACTAGAGTAAGTAGCGTGCCAATACATCTTCCACGTGACTGTCCTTAGCCCAAGCGCTTGCGCTGACAGTCGCGTCTGAGCACACACACGACCAACCGGAATGAACACACTGCACGCATAGAACTCAACACACGCTCCGAATGAAGACAGAGGTTAGATAGAGAAAGAGAGAGTAAGGGAAAGCAAACAGTAGGCCTAGGCAGAGAGTAGAATGGAAACATGAAGAGAAATATATGTATCTGAAAATGAATGTAAACTGAACATTTGTAGTGGGAAACTGTTATTGGTATTGCGGGCGGAATAAATGCAGGCCAACCGCCGTTAAGGAAAATCTATCCCGAATAGCATGTGATAATAAAGTTGGTTAAAGTTTAGCATGTTAATCGGTCGTTAATTTATTTTTATCATTTATTATATTTTGCTGGGGCGGTTCCCCGAAACAACCACGATAACTCCCTATTCTACCTTGGCAGGATTCGCAGGATTGGTCAGGTCATCCAGTGATGATAACAGGTCGTAAGTATTATTTCGTAATCGCCTAATCCCTACGCTTGTAAATCGATTTCCCTTCCCCTTTTCCCCCTACATTGTCTTCACCCCCAGTCTTACGTCACCCGATTCGTTCCCTCTCTGAAAACGGGAGTAATTAGACCCATTTCCTGGGGGTCTCAGCGGCCGGGCAGCCCTATATCTGGAAGGTGGTCTCCGAAAGGAGTGGCGCTTAAATCACCTATCTTATTTCCCCGGGAAACGTGCGGGTTGGCGGGTTATAACTGGCGCCCAACAAAACAAGGCTTTTGAAGTCCTTTTTCACATAATTTCTTCTAAATAAAACACTCTTGTGTAGGAACTTTTAGTTAAAATTTGTTTGTATATTTTCTGAACATAAATTGAACGTTTTTTCATTTTCGTATTTATTTTGTTTAATTGGTCATATTGCTACTCGTCTCCTATTTATTAAATACATTATTTATTTATTAAATTATTTATTTATTTATTAAATTATTTATTTATATATTAAACTATTTATTCGTTTATTAGATTATTTATTTATTTTCCTATTTACAAAATTATTTATTTATTTATTCAAATATTTATTTACTGATCTAGTCATAGAGCTAGAATTTTCGAGTACTATTTTTTGGTTAATACATGCAATTTGAATACTCATTTATTAATTACACATAATTACGATTCACATTTGATTGAGAACTTACTGCTCAAAATGTTTCGCTTGTTCCCACGTGCGGAGGATCTTAATCTAGAAGAATTAGATTATGAACTTCTTATACGCAATCAACCACAAGACGTTTTCTCACTCGATTTGACTGGAAAGCAGAGACATTTAAGAAGTTTATTTAAAGAAGATTTAAAAGAGGGTAGATCTTACCGATCGCCTCTATCAATTTCGGCGGAGGTTCAGCACATTCAAGGGCGAATTGATACTCTCGAAAAAGCTCTTGAGAAGAAAGTGGAGTCAAAGTATGAATCGAGGGTTCTACATTACTGGTATCGAACGAAATGGAGTAGGGCTACAGGTGAAGAAGAAAAGAAGATGCGAAGAGAGCTAGGTCAAAGAATTGAGACGATCATGAAACACTACCAGTTTGGACCACCACAGACCCCAGTTATCAATCAGATAAATAATATAATTACGGGTACAGAAGGGGCTGTAGGCGGTCATAAGTCGAATTCAGCAACACCCGAACGAGGAAGCGATAAAGGAAAAAATCTTTTGGAGGAAAAAATTACCGGAACCACTCCAAAAAAGCCATCTGCGAGTGTTGAGGACCCATCAGTAATCACCGTCAGTCGAGCAGAATGGAATGAGATGCAGACAATGTTGAGAGAACTGACTGCTAAACTGTCGGTAGCTAATTCTATACAACCGAGGGACAGAGTGAAAAATGATGATCCACCCAGGACTTCAAGTCAATGGCATGGTGAGGACTTGAACCAACGACCAGTTGATATGAAGATAAATCAACCAGTCAATAATCGCTTGCCACTGACATTACGACCAAACACTCCAGAACGGCAGAGACAGGTACAATATCCCATGGCGAACACGCACCGCGACAACAAAGATGACACCAGTAGCGATGAAGACAGACACGTTCCTACCAGGCAGTATCATGAGCTACCTAGACCATTTCAGGGAACACCAGAAACCTACCGAACACGCGAAGGGGACCAGAGGAACCGGTATTCAGCGAGCAGTGACTTCTCGGAGTATGAGAACTCAGGTTATCGTCCAACCACAGGGCATCCGCAGGAGACACGAACTAGAGTCCACTATAGACATTCGTTTC